>NC_063048.1:3775183-3949280 GCF_018812025.1 Megalobrama amblycephala | reverse complement strand
GTATATGCTGTCCTTTTTCATACTATTACAGCAGTATGCAAAGAGACAAAATAAAATATTCTGGAGGATAGAAAGCAGGTGCTGAAAAGAGTTCTTGCCATAGATATTTTTGTTATAACATGTTATATTACAATACCAAGCGTTATGTAATTCTCATGATGTCTGAAAATAAAACATGAAAGAAAAATTGACAGTTTTATGTTTTTGACCTCCCTGAGCTGTTGTTTGTGCCCCAATCTTATGCACCAAAAGCATGCTTTTGCAGTGTGTTTTTATATTTGAATTAACCCTAATTATCAAACTAATAATGTAATAATATGTTGTCAGTGGCCTACAGATGAACTGGCCTGATTAGCTGCTTCAGATGTGTTTGAGTAAGAGTTGAGAATAAACTCTTAAGCACAGTGAGGCTGTAAAACTCTCTCTCTCACTTTCACTCACACACACACACACACACACACACACAGAGGGAGGGGGGTAGGGGGACTGAGACCCTACGTCTAAGAGAGCTTATGTGTGTGCGTAAGAATGTTTGAAAAATCCACATTTAAACCAAAATATCTGACTTCCTGTTGTTCAGAGCTAATGACTGTAAATGAGAAAGTTGTCCAGTTTAATGAGAACAATAAGAGTTTGAGTACAGAGTTTGGTGACTGTAGGAAAAACTAACCCCCCCACTTTTGTCAAAAGGTGGCGCTACTGAGCCCTTCCACCACGCCCATTTCTATGGCTTTGTCCATGTCTACTGGTTGACAATATTGATGTGTGTATCGAGTTTCATGCAATTTGAAGCATGTTAAGAGCCTCAAAAACACTCAAGAATATTATTACAGTTTGACCTGTTGCCATGGCAACAATATTTCAAATATCAAAAATCCTGTCATAGGTCTACATCTGCTGTGTATTGACATTACACTGATGAAGTTTGAAGCAAATCAGGTAAAAATAGGAGCGTGATCTCAAAGCATTTCAAAAAGTGATACACTTCCTGCTGCCAGTTGGTGGCGCTATAACTTTGACTCACAATAGTCACATCCATGTGATCGGACTACTACAACCAACACACTCGTGAAGTTTCATAAAGATCAATATATGTATACAGACGTTATAACACATTTCCTGTTTCCTTTTTTCAAACAACCCGTAATAACTGACTTCCTGTTGAGGTGACGTATAACTTAGAGTACGAAAGTTGTTCGGCCCAATGAGGTCTATATGTGTACCGAGTTTCATACTAATACGTGCAAGCGTGTTTAATATATGGACCAAATTTTCAGACTTTTTTCAAGGGGGCGCTGTCGAGCCCCCCTGCCACGCCCGGTACCAGCCTCTGCGGCGTCCTAATGGCCGCAGATTCCAATGTGTGTGCAAATTTTCAGGAGTTTTTGAGCATGTTAAGGCCCCCAAAAAGCCCTGGAAGACGGAAAAAAAAAAAAAAAAAAAAAAAATAATAATAATCCTTAGAAGAACAAGAGGGCCCTGCGCGCTAATTCGCTTGGGCCCTAATAATAATAATAATAATAATAATAATAATAATAATAATCCTAAAGAAAACAATAGGGCCTTCAGCCCCTTGGGCTTTGGCCCTAATAATCCTAAAGAAAACAATAGGGCCTTCAGCCCCTTACAGGGCTTTGGCACTAATAATAATAATCCTTAGAAGAACAAGAGGGCCCTTCGCCATTTCATTGGCTTGTGTGTGTATATATATACACACACACACACACAAAGAAATAAAAAATCATAAAATGTGTCCACATTCAAATGTACCGTCTATTCCTGTTTCCATTGACACCGCGAACCATGCAGCTTCTTTTTTTATTTGATTTTTATAATCTTTTAATGATGTATTATACAAGATAGGACTCTGCCCTACAGCTAAAATTAGCGCTTCCTCCATTTTTGAATTTCTGTAGAGAGGTCACGTAGTGACGTATCGACCTTCTACTGGTCGCACGTCTTCATGTGATGCAGATTCGCAGGTTCACCAAATTTCAACTTTGGAACGCAGCGAAGAGCTTGCGTTTCCGGTCTGACGCATTCGCATGCGTTTGAATGGAAGTCAATGGAACGAAAAGTGCAGTGTGACCGCCCCTTCACTGTGCTTCAGAGTTTATTCCCAACCCTTGATCAAACACATCTGAAGCAGCTAATCAGGCCAGTTCATTTGTAGACCACTGACAACATAGCATTACATTATTAGTTTGATAATTAGGTTAATTCAAATATAAAAACACACTGCAAAAGATAACTTCACACTCATTTGAAATTGAACTATGACACTATATCACTATTGGTACAGGACTAGTTTTCAAAATGTTCGAGTTACAATTATTATTTTTACAATTAAAATTATCTTTAAAATAAATTATTTATTGAAAAAATTCAAATTATTAAAATAAAATCTTTAAGTAAATTTCACAAGATTATAAAAGTGGCTGTTTAAAATAAACTTGCATAAGTGAGTAGAAAAATCTAGACATGTACCTTACTATTACCTGAGACTGACATTAAAATTGTCTTTGCAGGTTCTGTGATTTGGCTTTATTTATTATTTTTTTCATTTTATTTTTTATCTCATACCACACATATTAAAATTAAATGAAATCATGCTTTTGGTGCATAAGATTGGTGCACAAACAACAGCTCAGGGAGGTCAAAAAACATGAAGAGATGTGTGAGGATTATTGACCTTGTTCCTGACTAGCCTACTGGGTTTCGAATTATGGGTTCCACTTCCGGTTTGGGGATCTTCCATTCAAAAAGACTGAAACTTATCGTTTCAAATCATAAGGTTGCCCTACAAATAAAGCTTATCTGTCAGCTTGATAATTTTTCTTTCATGTTTTATTTTCAAACATCATGAGAATTACGTAACGCTTGGTATTGTAACATAACATGTTATAACAAGAATATCTGTGGCAAGAGCTCTTTTCAGCAGCTGCTTTCTATCCTCCTGATTATTTTATTTTGTCTCTTTGCATCCTAATGCAAATAATACTGTAATAGTATGAAAAAGGACAACATATGCTGCACATTTGTGGTCTGTTCTCTCTATATAATTTACAATATATCCCATTAATAATTCACTGGAATGCACGAAGAATCTCTCGTTTTCTCCTCAAAGCCTCACGTCTCTTTCCAGGTTTGTTTCACAGGTAAATACAATTTATTAAAATGGAAATCACTTTGAATTAGTATCATGCAATGCTAAAGTTCATGAACATTTTTATTAAGGCAACGTATTACATAATGCATATATATCACTATAGTATATGTTCAATCCCGTCCGTTATTGCTGTGGAAAGAAATCACACTTTTTCATGGCCTGTTGAAAGTACCTTGTTGATGCTTTTACACTTTTAAATGTCCTTTTAATGTTCGTTGGTTGAAGGGTGAGTAGAATAATGTCATCTCATTGTACCCAGTTTAAAAATAAAACGCATTACTACATTCATAGAGTCTATCACTGACTGTTTACAGCTTAACGGAAATTACTCCCATAATTCGCACAAAGTGTCATGGGGTGTTGGAATAAGGTGAATACAACATCAGCAATCACAGACATTCGCATTAAGGCTGGATTAGATTTCTCAGAGCACTGTGGAGTTTTCACAAATAACAGTATGTAATTTGCTCTAGAATTTTTATAGGGGTTGTCTGAGAAAAAACAGACATGGCAGATTAGGATGATATTCTGCACTCATTTGAAATTGACATAACATTCTATGACATGAAAGTCATCTCAATTTAAACGATCTCATGGATGTGGCTGTTGTGGTTTATGATCATAGGAGCATCAGCTGCTGCAGTAAATATGGTGTGAAATTGACATAGTCCTTTTATGTTTAACTGTTTTAAATGCCCATTTCCCGCCATGCACAGTTGCCCTGAAGCCACCGGGCTTTGGCCCGTCATCGTTGCTCGCAGCTATATATATATTTTTTTCCATCTTCCGGGGCTTTTTGGGGACCTTAACATGCTCAAAAACTCTTGAAAATTGGCACACACATTGGAATCCGTGGCCATCAGGGCCGGGCAGAAGCTGGTACCTGGGCGTGGCAGGGGGGCTCAATGGCGCCCCCTTGAACAAAGTCTGAAAATTTGGTCTATGTATTAAACACACTTGCACGTATTAGTATGAAACTCGGTACATATATAGACCTCATCGGGCCAGACAACTTTCATGCTCTAAGTTAACTGCCACCCCAACAGGAAGTTGGCTATTACGTGTTGTTTGAAAAACGCATGCTCTGGAATTTGATATACTCCTCCTAGGTGATTATTCTGATCACCACCAAACTCGGTCAGCCTGAAGTCAAGACACTAATGATGAAAAATTGCAAGCAGATTTTTGATATCTCAAATGGTTTGGCCATGGCAAGGCAACGAATTTATGGTGAGAAAAGGGAAACGGGAAATGTGTTACTTTAAACATGTTTTTGAGATCAACATCTTATTTTTACTTGATTTTCTTCAAACTTCTTTTGAATAATGTCAAAACATGGCAGATGTAGACCTTTGAAAAGAATTGTGATATCTCAAACACAATTACCTTGGCAACGCATGAAACTTTAGTATTAATTTTGGATGCTTTTGAGACTCTTAGCATGCTTCAAATTGTTTGAAACTCCATACACACATCAGGATTCTTAGCCAGTAGACATGGGCAAAGCCTTAGAAACAGGCAGGGAGGAGGGGCTTAATAGCACCACCTTATATTGCAGTAAATGTAGAGTGAATTTGACATAGTCCTTCGATGTTTAAACGTTTCACAGTTGCCCCAGAAGCCACCGGGGTGGCGGTGCCACCGGCTTGGGCCCGCCATCGCTGCTCGCAGCTATATTTATTATTACGGCCCAAGCCAATGTAATGGCGAAGGGCCCTTTTGTTTTTCTAAGGAGAATTTTTTTTTTCCGTCATCCGGGGCTTTTTGGGGGCCTTAACATGCTCAAAAAGTCTTGAACATTGGCACACACACATTGGAATCTGCGGCCATTAGGATGCCACAAAAGATGGGACCCGGGCGTGGCAGGGGGGCTCGACAGCGCCCCCTTGAACAGGGTCCGAAAACTTGGTCCATATATCAAACATGCTTGCATGTATTAGTATGAAACTCGGTACACATATAGACCTCATCGGGCTGAACATCTTTCATGCTCTAAGTCAGTGGTTCTCAAACTTTTTTCCCAGTGGGCCGCACAATGGTCCAAGTGCAAGTCTCACGGTCCGCATATAATTTACATATGACGTCACCAATGCAAACCAATCAGATTTAATGTTATGGTAGTAGCAGATAATACTATTATTATACCAAGATGTTGCACACAATAAATTACAAATAAAAACGAACTTACTGACATTAGCTTTACAATAATAATCAGTAATGCTCAATGAACACACAAACTGTATATACATCAGTTTAAGTTGCTATTTAATTCTGTATGACTCTTCAACAGCATCGCAATAGTCACCAAACAATCACACAAACGCCTTAATAAGCAAATGTTACTCAGCTCTTTTTACAAACAACACTGAGCGCACTGTAGGCTAATTACAATCTCTGACGACATCAAGCATTCTGTCATGTCGCAATCCCTCGCGCAGCATCGGATCCACGAGCGCGCAGAGTTGGGCTCATTGCAGCCGCGGGTGCGCTGATGCGGTTATTTTTACTGATTTAAAATACATCAAGCAAACACATCGAATTCACAGTTCAGTCTTTTGAAATTGTAGGTTTTGCTTGTCAAGTAGGCCTACTTTACTACAGAGCAAACAGGAAGGCTGCCCATCTCGCTCATTAGGCCTAACAGCAAAATGATTCTTCCATTCTTCTTACCTTTACTGCTGATGCTGCGACTCTTCTTGTTTGCATGCTGCGACTCTTCTTGTTTGCTTGTCTTCCACATTTAGCTGTTCTCCTTTAATAACAAATTTGACCATTTTGAGGCTTAAATTTACAAAATTAATGGCTACTGTTTGAATTCTTCCTAAGCGCGCACTTGTGGTTGTTTCGTTAACTGAGTGATTGCGTCATTAGCCTACATTGCCTGATGTCTGAAAATAATAAATGCTCACCAAAATTATTTATATGACAAGCATTATAGTTCATTTATATTTATTTAATTCACTTTAATTTAAATTTTAAAACAAAAATAAATTGTATGCTATTTTTATTATTATTATTATTATTATTATTATTGTGGTTGGCATATCGCGGGCCGCATTTACATTTGTGACGGACCGCAGGTTGAGAACCACTGCTCCACACCCATTCAAACGCTGCGTCGTGCGACTTGTGTCCAATTACATCAAAAGTATATGCTCACTGGGTGTCATGGCAACTGAATCACGGAGGAAAACTTTAAATATCTCGCCTTCGCTTTAATTTCGGACCATCTCCAAAAAGACATAAAACACTAAACAATGATTTTGACATGCGTTTATCAAAGTAGGAAATCCAGATTTTTAATCCCTTACACACAATTACTGCTGTTGAAATACGAAATGGAGGTGGGTCCGGATTGAATTCCCTCCGGGTCCGGATTCGGACCGGAGTCCGGACTTTGAGAAGTGCTGCTCTAAGTTATATGCCAGCTCAACAGGAAGTCGGCTATTATGGGTTGTTTGAAAAACGCACGCTCTGGAATTTGATATACTCCTCCTAGGCGATTAAGACATTGAGGATCTAAAATTGCCAGCGGATTTTTGATATCTCGAACGGTTTGGTCGTGGCGAGGCAACAAATTTATGGCAATAAAAGGGAAACAGGAAATGTGTTATAACCTCTGCATACATTGATTGATGTTTATGAAACTTCAGCGGTGTGCTCATTGTAGGAAGCCGATCACATGGATGTGACTATTGTGAGTCAAAGTTATAGCGCCATCAACTGGCAGCAGGAAGTATGTTACTTTCAAAATGCTTTAAGATCACCCTCAAATTTTTACCCAAGTTGCTTCAAACTTTATTAGAATAATGTCAAGACATAACAAATGAAGACCTGTAAAAAGATTTTTAATATTTGTCAAACACTGTTGCCATAGCAACAGATCAAACTTCAATATTTGTTTTGGATGGTTTTGAGACACTTAGCATGCTTCAAATTGCATGAAACTCGAGACATGGGCAAAGCCTCAGAAACGGGCAGGAAGGAGGGCCTCTATAGCGCCACCTTTTGAAAAAAGTGTCGGGTTAGTTTAACCTACAGTCACCAAACTCGGTACACTTATTGTTCTCATTAAACTGGACAACTTTCTCATTTACAGTCATTAGCTCTGACCAACAGGAAGTCAGATATTTTGGTTTAAATGTGGATTTTTCAAACATTCTTACGCACACACTTAAGCTCTCTTAGACGTAGGGTCTCAGTCCCCCTACCCCCTCCCTCTGTGTGTGTGTGTGTGTGTGTGTGTGTGTGTGTGTGTGTGTGTGTGTGTGTGTGTGTGTGTGTGTGAGTGAAAGTGAGAGACAGAGAGAGACAGAGAGACAGAGAGAGTTTTACAGCCTTGATCAGTTATTTAACCCTTTTATTGCAGACTCACTGTGCTTAAGAGTTTATTCCCAACCCTTACTCAAACACATCTGAAGCAGCTAATCAGGCCAGTTCATTTGTAGGCCACTGACAACATATTATTACATTATTAGTTTGATAATTAGGGTTAATTCAAATATAAAAACACAGTGCAAAAGCATACTTTTGGTGCATAAGATTGGGGCACAAACAACAGCTCAGGGAGGTCAAAAACATGAAGTGTGAGGATTATTGACTAGCCTTATTCCTGACTAGCCTACTGCGTTTCAAATTACGGGTTCCACTTCCGGTTTGGTGAACTTCCATTCAAAAAAACTGAAACTTATTGTTTCAAATCATATGGTTGCCCTACAATTAAAGCTTATCTGTCAGCTTGACTGAATCAGCTGTCAATTTCTTTCATGTTTTATTTTCAGACATCATGAGAATGACATAACGCTTGGTATTGTAATATGTTATAACAAAAATATCTATGGCAAGAGCTCTTTTCAGCAGCTGCTTTTTATCCTCCAGAATATTTTATTTTGTCTCTTTGCATACTGCTGTAATAGTATGAAAAAGGACAGCATATACTGTACATTTGTGGTCTGTTCTCTCTATATAATTTACAATACATCCCATTAATAATTCACTGAAATGCACAAAGAATCTCCTCAAAGCCTCACGTCTCTTTCCAGGTTTGTTTCACAGGTAAATACAATTTATTAAAATGGAAATCACTTTGAAATAGTATCACACAATGCTGAAGTTCATGACCTTTTTTATTAAGGCAATGTATTACATAATGCATGTACATATCACTATAGCATATGTTCAACCCATCCGTTATTGCTGTGGAAAAAATCACACCTTTACATGGCTTGTTGAAATTACGTTGTTGATGCTTTCACACTTTTAAATGTCCATTTATTGTTCATTGGTTGAAGGGTGAGTAGAATAATGTCATCTTATTGTACCCAGTTTAAAAAGATCATAGTGTCTATCACTGACTGTTTACAGTTTAACGGAAATTACTCCCATAATTCGTGCAAAGCGTCGTGGGGCGTTGGAATAAGGTGGATACAACATCAGCAATCACAGACATTCGCATTAAGGCTAAATTAGATTTCTCAGAGCACGGTGGAGTTTGCACAAATAACAGTATGTAATTTGCTCTAGAATTTTACTAGGGTTTGTCTGAGAAAAAACACAGACATGGCAGATTAGGATGATATTTTGCACTCATTGTTTGATTTAAATTAAATTACGATTGTATGTTTAGTAATTGAACCTGGATGAACTCAAAATGAAGGTACTATACTTCAGATCAGTAAAAAGATAAGAAAACTGTTAGTCTTTGTTTTTTTTTTTAAGTTCGAATGACAAAATAGCTGTGTTAGGCACTGATTAAAGTGGATTGATTCTATGTTTTCATTGTATGAGTTTTAATGAACTTTAAAACTTGGAAATAAAACTGCATTGTTTAGGGTACAATGCAATATTTTGTGTGTAGTTATTTATTTGTAAATATTATGATATAATCAATGTTAAAATAATAGTTTGGTATAACAGAACATTTACTTATAGTGCACAGCCTAATTATGGTTTGAAAGAAATATGTGTATAAATTTAATAAGGTAGTAGCAGTAGGAGTAAAAAAAAAAATCATGTATTTGTCGTCTTAAAGGAGGCAAGCTGACAGGGAAATATATGTACGAAAATATTTGTTATTCTAAAACTTGATCTATAGTGGACAATTGTAGTGTAATAGCAGTCTTCTGGTAGTTGAAATGGTTAAAAGTTAATAATATGCTGTTTGGACCAAAAACACTAAAAACATGGCTGAAGTTTGAAGTAAAAGCTGCTGCAGTAAATGTGGTGTGATATTGACATAGTACTTTTATGTTTAACCGTTTTAAATGCCCATTGCCCGCTGTGCACAGTTGACCTGAAGCCACCGGGGTGGCGGTGCCACCGGGCTTTGGCCCGTCATCGCTGCTCGCAGCTATATTTATTATTTTTTTTTTCTACGTTTTTGGGGTTTTTGGGGCCCTTAACATACTCAAAAACTCTTGAAATTTTGCACACGGGTCAGAACCCGCGGCCATTACAGCCGGAGAAAAGCTGGTACCCGGGCGTGGCAGAGGGGCTCGACAGCGCCCCCTTGAATTGGGTCAGAAAACAAGGTCTATATATCAAACACGCTTGCACATACAAGTATAAAACTCGGTACACATGTAGACTTTATCGGGCCGAACAACTTTTGTACTCTAAGTTATACGTCACCTCAACAGGAAGTCAGCTATTATGGGTTGTTTGAAAAATGCATGCTCTGGAATTTGATATACTCCTCCTAGACGATTAATCCGATCACCACCAAACTCGGTCAGCATGAAGTCAAGACATTGATGATTAATAATTGCCAGCGGATTTTTGATATCTCGAACGGTTTGGCCGTGGCGAGGCAACGAATTTATGGTGAGAAAAAGGAAACAGGAAATGTGTTATAACGTCTGCATACATATATTGATCTTTATGAAACTTCACGAGTGTGTTGGTTGTAGTAGTCCGATCACATGGATGTGACTATTGTGAGTCAAAGTTATAGCGCCACCAACTGGCAGCAGGAAGTGTATCACTTTTTGAAATGCTTTGAGATCACCCTCCTATTTTTACCTGATTTGCTTCAAACTTCATCAGTGTAATGTCAATACACAGCAGATGTAGACCTATGACAGGATTTTTGATATTTGAAATATTGTTGCCATGGCAACAGGTCAAACTGTAATAATATTCTTGAGTGTTTTTGAGGCTCTTAACATGCTTCAAATTGCATGAAACTCGATACACACATCAATATTGTCAACCAGTAGACATGGACAAAGCCATAGAAATGGGCGTGGTGGAGGGGCTCAGTAGCGCCACCTTTTGACAAAAGTGGGGGGGTTAGTTTTTCCTACAGTCACCAAACTCTGTACACATATTATTCTCATCAAGCCGGACAATTTTCTAATTTACATTCATTAGCTCCGACCAACAGGAAGTCGGCTATTTTTGTTTGAATGTTAATTTTTTGAAAAAACAGGCTATGAATTTTATACTACTACTCCTACAGGGTTTATCCAATTTACACCAAGCTTTTTTTAACTTGTTGCTAACACATTGAAGTTGTTTAATTGCAAACGGATTTTGGATATCTCAAACGGTTTGGCCGTGGCGAGGCAACAAATTTATGGCAAGAAAAGGGAAACAAAGTGTTATAACTTCTGCATACATTAATTGATTTTGATGAAACTTCGGCTTAGTCTTCGTTGTACAAGGCTGATCACATTGATGTGACTATTGTGATTCAAAGTCATAGCGCCACCAACTGGAAGCAGAAAATGTGTCACTTTCAGCACACATTGAGATCACCCTCTTATTTTTACCATGACTTGCTTCAAAATTCATCAGAATAATGTTAAAACTTGGCACATGTAATCCTTTGAAAATGGGCAGGGAGGAGGGGCTCTATAGCGGCACCTTGTAGTGCAGTAAATGTGGAGTGAATTTGACATAGTCCTTTGATGTTTAACCGTTTTAAATGCCTATTGCCCGCTGTGCACAGTTGCCCTGAAGCCACCGGGGTGGCGGTGCCACCGGCTTGGGCCCGCCATCGCTGCTCGCAGCTATATATATATTTTTTTTTTTTCCGACTATTCGGGCATTTTTGGGGCCCTTACCATGCTCGAAAACTCTTGAAAATTTGCACACACATTGGAATCCGCGGCCAACAGGGCCGGGCAGAAGCTGGTACCCGGGCGTGGCAGGGGGGCTCGACAGCGCCCCCTTGAATGGGGTCCGAAAACATGGTCCATATATCAAACACGCTTGCACATACAAATATAAAACTCGGTACACATATAGACCTCATCGGGCCAAACAACTTTCGTACTCTAAGTTAAACGCCACCTCAACAGGAAGTCAGTTATTACGGGTTGTTTGAAAAAACGCATGCTCTGGAATTTGATATACTCCTCCTAGGAGATTATTCCGATCACCACCAAACTTGGTCAGCATGAAGTCAAGACATTGATGATGAAAAATTGCCAGCGGATTTTTGATATCTCTAACGGTTTGGCCATGGCGAAGCAACGAATTAATAGCAAGAAAAGGGAAACAAAGTGTTATAACTTCTGCATACATTAATTGATTTTGATGAATCTTCGGCTGTGTCTTCGTTCTACAAGGCTGATCACATAGATGTGACTATTGTGAGTCAAAGTTATAGCGCCACCAACTGGCAGCAGGAAATGTGTTACTTTCAGCATGCTTTGAGATCACCATCTTATGTTTACCCTATTTGCTTCAAACTTCATTTAAATAATGTCAAAACATGTCAGATGTAGACCTTTGAAAAGAATTGTGATATCTCAAACACAGTTGCCTTGGCAACGCATCAAACTTTTATATTGGTTTTGAATGCTTTTGAGACTCTTAGCATGCTTCAAATTGTTTGAAACTCCACACACACATCAGGATTGTTAGCCAGTAGACATGGGCAAAGCCTTAGAAACGGGTAGGGATGAGGGGCTCTATAGCGCTACCTTGTAGTGCAGTAAATGTGGAGTGAATTTGACAGTCCTTTTATGCTTAACTGTTTTAAATGCCCATTGCCCGCCATGCACAGTTGCCCTGAAGCCACAGGGGTGGTGGTGCCACCGGGCTTTGGCCCGTCATTGCTGCTCGCAGCTATATTTAGGGCCAAAGCCCAAGGGGCTGAAGGCCCTATTGTTTTCTTTAGGATTATTATTATTATTTTTTTTCCGACTATTCGGGCATTTTTGGGGCCCTTACCATGCTCGAAAACTCTTGAAAATTGGCACACACATTGGAATCCGCGGCCAACAGGGCCGGGCAGAAGCTGGTACCCGGGCGTGGCAGGGGGGCTCGACAGCGCCCCCTTGAACAGGGTCCAAAATTTTGGTCTATATATCAAACACGCTTGCACATATTAGTATGAAACTCGGTACACATATAGACCTCATCGGGCCGAACAACTTTCATGCTGTAAGTTCTACACTACCCCAACAGGAAGTCAGCTATTATGGGTTGTTTGAAAAATGCATGCTCTGGAATTTGATATACTCCTCCTAGGCGATTATTCCGATCACCACCAAACTCGGTCAGCATGAAGTCAAGACATTGATGATGAAAAATTGCCAGCGGACTTTTGATATCTCGAACGGTTTGGCCGTGGCAAGGCAACGAATTTATGGCGAGTAAAGGGAAACAGGAAATGTGTTATAATGTCTGCATACATTGATTGATGTTAATGAAACTTCTGCAGTGTGTTCGTTATAGAAGTCTGATCACATGGATGTAGGGTTGCCACCTGTCCCGGTTTTACCGGGATTGTCCTTCTTTTTAATAACCTGTCCCGGGAAATGGAGCTCTAGCGCAAGTTCTGCTGGGAAGACTCAACTGTTACGTCACTTATTAATTCAGATCTAACCAATCATTATCTAACACTTGGAGTATAAAAGATTGGTACTTACACTTGTCTGAGTTCGCAGATGCTGATGCAAACTTTCACGTCGGTGCGGGATATAGCTCGTTTAAAATCCAGCCTGTCTCGTAGTTATCCATTAAATCACTGATATTTCAATCTAAAACCCAAGCTTCAGTGAGTGAACCACTGTAAAACAATATTCCTCTCTCGATGCATGCACAGACTATTATCGTGATTATCTAAATAATCAAACAGATTACAAAATGTTTGCGTATATTGATTTACTACTCCATGTAAAAATGTTAATTTTAGACGGGGTAGTTACAGTGTCATTTGAGTTCATGTCAGCCTATCATTTCGAATGTTTGAGCTGTTACGGCAATAGGAGAAAGATTCCCGTTTAATTTCATGCAGGTTCTCCCTTCACGGATTTCTTTTGTTTTCGAATTTCGTCTCAGCAATATCATCAAAGGGTTAGTCACGGCTGCAATCTTCACCATCCTTGCCTCTTCACTACGGATTAGCCATTTCATCTCAGTGATAAGTATTTTCATCGTGTTATGCACCTTGGTGTCTATTAGGCGAAGAATCGTCTTCTTCTCTCTTTTCACATTCATAATTAGTATTATGCAAGCGCACGCATTTGTTAGTCAGAGCACTCGTTAAACGTTGCTTGTAGTGCTTGTTCGTATTGCATAGCCTTTAGCACGTTGTAATGATCATCCACATATTTCAAGTACCATTCGGTTAGGACAAAACAAAGCATGGCATACCATATCCGGATATCGTTGCAAGGCTTGGAAAAACCCATTGCGGTTTAAACCTTAAAGCAACACACCCACATCATTACATTGTAATGTAGTCTAGATCTTTCTAACGGGACATTGTATTATATATCGAGACATTGTATTATCGAATATTGCAATTCGTCATAAAATCATCAGTTTACTCAAATAATTCTTTGGAATTTAATAGTAATTCTAGAACGACTGGGCTGCTGTATGGCATGTAAGAATCTTGGGACATGTGGTCTCCACCTTAAGAGTCGGTGCAAAAGAATAGGGACAGGACTCAGGAAGAATTATGTTCATGGATGTGAATATTAACGTTATTGTAGTATGAAGCAGAGCAGGACCAAATGTTGCGGGAACTGAACGAGGCCGCTGGAGCGGTTGCGCAACACACGCCTCACGAGCAGCGCTACTTTTATTATGACAGAGTCGCCGGCGCTGCTTCCGCTTTTCCGGTCATGAGTATGAGGTAACATAGCTCTGTTTATTATCATTTTAGTGTGTTGAAAATGATGTTATAACATTACTGTGTGCGTTCACTCGGCGGCTGCTATGAGACACTTGTTACACACTGCAGTAAGATAGATCGATTTTATTGAATATCATTGCTGGATGTTTCGTGTTGATAAATGATAAATTTATGCATGATAAATTCATTTTACACGTATTGTATGATGGAGAAAATGCTCTATTACTGTTAATAAAAATAAAGCTGCATCTGATTATGCTATGTTAGCTACTTGACCAACTAAAAAAAAAAAAAAAAGTGTTTTTCTCTGAGGCATATTACTCCCCAAAATCAAGGATATTAGATTTAAACAATGACTAATCATGTTGAGCTATTTATCATCAATTGTTTTTTGTCTATAGATATATCAAAACAGCTGTTCCCTTGTCTATTAAAATTTGTAATATTTTAAAGCGTCTTGGTGTTTCCATGGTTACTACAAATTAAAACCGGAAACCGAGGTTAATGCAGGTATGACGCCATTGACAGGCGACTCCTCACACGTCCCGGACGTTAAAATTGTAATTTTTCGCAATTTAAATATAGTTGGAAACTTTGGGATATTGTAAGTACTCAGTAAACAAAAAATATAACACTGTACTAGTGGTTTTCCGATATTTACAGCAAAAAATATTACTTATTGCACCTTTAAATGTAATAATAGTGTATATTTTCAGGTAAGTATTTAAGTTCAGGAAATGAATAAATTAAATGTAAATAACACTGCATTGTCTTCACCGCATAAAACTAAAATCTATTTCAGTGTGAAATTGTGGGTGTGATCGTAATGAGAGACGGATATCAGTGCCAAGCGAATCCCAGGGTATAGCTATAAAGGATAAGATGATTCATTCTACCAAATACTTCCAGTGCTGAAATATTACTCATACTTGTCAGTTTATTTGTCAAATTAAAATCATGAGATAAAGCAGATATGTTTTACTTGGTCTAGCGTCATACTATCATACTAATCTGCATTTGAGCATGTTTAAAGTTTATGCAGTTCTGTGTATTAGTCTGTCGACTGTAAGCTAGATCAAATTACAATATCCTGACGATATTCTAACACTTCATCAATTCGATCTCGCATTGCGCTGATCCCCTACAATTAGCACATCAGTTTTCTGTGTTCGTTACCTACAGTAGGTGGACAACCAAAATGGGTATTACCGCCGCGCATACCGCCGCCGCAGGGCCGTTGCGTTAACTGAAATTCAGTCGCGTGTAAAAAAACTACCGCCAGGTGGCGCAAAGGGACGGATTGGAAAGTGACTGTAATAATAAAATGTCGGTTTGTAAACGGAGATGAAAGGACGAAGTAAAACAACAATAACATTATAATATAACATTTTAACATCCTTAAAACCATTAGAAAATTTAAAGTGAAAGTTAATTTCAAAACATGGGATAGTCTTAGGCTACAGTCTATGCATCAAAAATTAAAAGAAAGACCTTTACACAAAGTCTTACTGCATGCTATTGTCATTAAACAGTCATTACTAGGCATATTATATATATATATATATATATATATATATATATATATATATATATATATATATATATATATATATATATATATATATTAGGAGCACACACATGAGGATTAAAAATGTAATATTTTCATTCTGGTTTGCTCTTAGCAAAAAAAAAAAAAGTTCCATATGTGGAGCGAAATGAGAACGGTCCAGCATTAAGACCGCATTAAAAGCAATAATTCTTATTAACTGCTATTGTTCTTGATTTTTTTATTGTTGTTATTGTTAGGCTATATATGCTATGTAACGTTTAGTGATGTTGATATTGCAGACTGGAATACCGGCAGGAATAAATATTTAGGCTAATTTACTCATTAAAACCAAAGGTGTTCATGAGTGATTGTACATCAAGAGCAAGGACACGTTTTTGCATTTTGTTTTGTGCTTTTACCAGAACGAAACGCTCGACTGTCTGTGTGAAAACTGCGCGTGTGCTCGAGCGCCAAGAGAACTGATAACAGCAGCAACGAGCACTGGCCATGATTTCAGAAACAACACGTTCCAGCGGATAGATCGCCTCTTATTTAACACAGACCTATATCTTATCGAATTGAGATATTTCTTTCTTTTTAGGTAGCCTACAATTATTCGCTGAGTTTAAGTTCACCTTTGAGACGTTTCAGATTCTTGCAGAGAGACAGCTGAAAGCGCACCCTGTTTTTTATTTTATTTTATTTTTCAAAAGTAGCCTACAAGGTTTTGTTGTTATTGTGAGCGTACACAAATAAAAGTAGACCATTTGTAGTCTTGCATCAATCTGTAGGCTATCGCCAAAAAATGACGGAAGGCCTGTTTTAAGTTGTTTCAGCTATCATGAGGAGAAAATCCACCAGAATGCGCCGGCGCTTTCGTCGGCCAGAGGGATAAAAATGTAACCAATTTAGTTTCATATTTATATTTAAATATTGGGCTATAGCCTAATATATATATTTTTTAAAGATGTCAGCAATGTTGATTATGAAAAGTGAATAGCATGACGGATGCGCAATGTTGGGAGACATGCAGCGGGTCAAACATAAGTTTGACCACTTCATTAAGTTTTGTTTTATAGTAAGTCTTTCTTTAAAGTGAATTTCGTTTTGTAGAAATTGTATCTTAATTTCAATCAATGTTTCATCAACCAATTGGCTATATTTAATAATTAGGAAGAAAACCAAGAAGGTCGGGTGTGGAATGGATTGCGTAACAGACGAAACCATGTTTCCACGACCTTTGAATAAGGCTCAATCAATATACGTCTTTCTGTTTTAATTAAATTTATTTATTACTTTATTACATGTCTTTATTACTTAAATAATTGATAAGATGTTTTTGGTCGAATAATATATTTTAGCTGGTCTAGTTAGACACAAATTTGCGTAGTGGCTTATTGTGCAAACTTTTTTTTCCTACCACACGCCAAACTCATAACATAACATTTCAGATTTAAAAAAAAAAAAAAAAACACGACGCTCCGACCTTTAAAAAATCCCTCCTCACTCCAGTCAAAACTTCGCACATGCTCTGCTCGGCAGCAGCAGACGCTGGCAAGGCGCGGGGGGAGGATCGATCCCATTCGGAACTTCTGGAGTGGAGCGTGAAACACTGCAAATCCCCATAACACAAACAAATAAAGAAACTCACTGCAAATGCTCATAACAAGAGTCTAACAATTGTGTATTTCGTCAGCTTATTTCATATCAGGATGTTAAAATTAACAAAAAGCACCAAAATTGCAAAAAGGTCTGTGGCGCATAGCTTAGGTTAATATTTTGAGTCTCCCACCCTCTGGATTAATGGCTTTGGTGACAAAGATTTTAAACAAAGCGCCCTTCCCCCATCTCAAACTTGTCAAGTGTTGCAGAGCAAGCACTGTTAGGTTGGGTGAGTGCTTGTTATACACTCAAGATAATGTAAATATTATACATTGATATATAAATGGAACATAATCGGTTTGTTGTTTTTGTTTGTTTTTCTTTAACATTTTTATTTTATTTCTTTGTCTTTAAGGAACATTGGATGGCAGTAAAGAGTCTGTACAGTTATTTTTCTAATAATACGGAGCCATAATGTTACATATCTTGGTCAATTCTTTCGAGCTGCTTTACAGCTTAACCACAGTTTGCAACATCAGCAGTTATTGAAATGAACTGAATCAACACAGATCTGCTGATATAAATAAATAGGCCTAAATAAATAGCAAAAACCAAGACTGGGTTTGTACGGTTCACTTGAACTATAATTTAATAATTTATGTTATGATGTTATAGAGGTACAATGTACAGATGCCTATATATTTTGCATAAAGTAAGAATATTTAATAAAGAATCTTAAACTTCCAATATTAAACATGTTCTCGTCATTTTGCTCTAACTGCAGTCAAAATACAAATAGGCCTATAAAATATTCATTGTGTAGCCATTGTGAAGAGTCAGATTAGGTGCAAACTATCTATAGCAGAAACTTTTTATCTTAATAGCCTCGCACTTGTTGAATAACAAAATGTTGATTATTGGGATATCAATGGTTTTTTTGTTCGTAATTGTGTAGCTTATGGCATGACAATGTTTATGAGCGTGTTAATGGATACAAACTGCACAATTGCAGTTTATCCGATTGTTACATAGCTATAATTGCACGATATGGTTGAAACATTAACACATTAAAATCGTCTGATAATCAGACAGTAGTTAACAAGAACACTTTGTAAGCGATGTATTACCATTGCATCATGGGCATACGGGACACCCCAGCAGCCCCCACCCCACGCTGGGCCCCGTCGCAGATTATTTACTAGCCTTTGCTTTTTTTTTAGAACTAAACTCAATTGACTAAAGATAAAAATAAAACATCCAACTGAATCAGTTGGATGCTTTATTTTTATCTTTAGTCAATTGAGTTTAGTCGAAAATGCAAGCAGAATACAATAGAAAATAGTGCTAAATTACCACAAAAGGGGGGAAAATTCACTCTTGTTTCCATTGCCTTTTGTAAGGTAGCCAAGCAAGCTTTGATGCGCTGTTACTGTGTTACTGTTAGCGGTCGTGTGCCGAGACAAAATAAATATGTTCGGTCTTTGCTGAGATATTATTATTATTATTATTATTATTATTATTGTTATTATTATTATATTGCCCAAACGTAAATATCCTAGCCAATAAGTCTAGATTTAGGCTATTTCTTTATTCTTTTACTGTAAATACAAGAATTTAGTTTAAGCCTATATATCATTTGAAACACCGATCGAAATTACTGAAAATTTGCGGCCGAAACAGCAATTTACGCGCTTGTCTGAAGGGAACCTTATATAGCCTAGCCTATATGCAAATTTGTGTCTAACTTAGAATTTAGACCAGCTAAAATATATTGTTAGACCAAAACATCTTATCAATTAATTAAGTAATAAAGACATGTATTTAAGAAATTTAATAAAAACAGAAAGACATCTATTGCTTCAGCCTTATTCAAAGGCCGTGGAAACATGAGTTCGTTTGTTATGCAATCCATTCCACATCCAACGTTCTTGGTTTTCTTCCTAATTATTAAATATAGGCAACTGGTTGATGAAACCTTGATTGAAATTAAGATACAATTTCTACAAAACGAAATTCACTTTAAAGAAAGACTTACTATAAAACAAAACTTCATGAAGTGGTCAAACTATGTCTGACCCGCTGCATTTGTCTCCCAACATTGCGCATCCGTCATGCTATTCACTTTCCATAATCAACATTGGTGACATCTTAAAAAAATTATATTAGGCTATAGCCCAATATTTAAATATAAATATGAAACTAAATTGGTTACATTTTTATCCCTCTGGCCGACGAAAGCGCCGGCGCATTCTGGTGGATTTTCTCCTCATGATAGCTGAAACAACTTAAAACAGGCCTTCCGTCATTTTTTGGCGATAGCCTACAGATTGATGCAAGACTACAAATGGTCTACTTTTATTTGTGTACGCTCACAATAACAACAAAACCTTGTACTTGGGAAAAATAAAATAAAATAAATAAAAAACAGGGTGCGCTTTTAGCTGTCTCTCTTCGAGAATCTGAAACGTCTCAAAAATGAACTTAAATTCAGCGAATAATTGTACCAAAAAAGAAAGAAATATCTCAATTCGATAATAAATTCGTAGCTCTGTGTTAAATAAGAGGCGATCTAAGCGCTGGAATGTGTTGTTTCTGAATTTGTATTTGATATTTTAAGGAATAGAATACACTCCTGCATTTAAATGCGGCTGCAGGAGTTGCAGTTTTTTATGACGTTTTATTAATCCGTCCATTCTTTTTAGTTTCAATGATTTAGCTAAATCGTGCCTTAATAATGGGAGCAAAATTATTCAGTGACTCACGTTTTAATATAAAGGATATAATTCATGAAACATGCAACAATTTCTTAATCAGTGTCCAAACAGATAGGCTATATTTTTCCTTAGTAGTTATCTGTCAAAATAAAGGACAGGTAACAAATAACAAAGTATGTGCGTGTCAAAAATTTTAAATAGTTTAAAATATAAATAAAAAATGTATTTGTGATAAATATAAGCATAATATGTGAGTTTAAAGATAAATGTGCTTAGACGCATTTGTTGGATAACGTGGTTAAAGCTCCACTCAGCGGACAAAAGCTGCAAATGCACTTTGCGACGCGGCGGCGGCGGCACGCGCAGCGGTAGAAACACCGTTTTGGATGGCCACCTACTGTAAGCAATAAGCGCTGTATGCACAAGGACTTTTGACATAACCCGCGCGTGCCCATCCAAACACAAATAGATGGTACACACATTTTGGTGTTCACCGAAAATAGTGTGCTCATCTTCAGGACCTGAACGCATGCAACTTGGTCTAATCACTGCAATTTCTGTGACGTGACTATTGTGGATGTGTTCATCGCGATCGTGCTGCCTACCGCATTTCAAACATCTGGATTTATTGCGTTCAGTACTCTGCCCCTGCCTGGTTATAAGCATTTTGCTTGTGCTTATCGCGCCCCATCTCCTGTGCAGGGCTCTTCACAGTTTTTCTCTTCACCGAGGTACTGAACAACAATTATCGCATTATCCTTTTGCCAAGGTTTGCTAGCTTTTGCAGAGTTCAATAGCTAGCTAAGGTTATCTAATAAAGCATTACCAAGTATGCGTTTTACTTTCTTCAATAGCATTATGACAAGGTTTTCTCAGTCTTCATCTGTATCTATGTAATTTAGTATTCTCATACCTATCTGTTATGCTATCTAGTTAACTTTCTTTTGGGGGTTCTCTCGGCAGGTTCTGACTGCTAGATGGAGTCCTGTTGGCTAAGTTCCGTCAAGCCACTAGCATGGTTTAGAGATTTTCCTAACAGCAGATGAAGAGGACTGCTGTGTGCTCAATGCTCAACTCAAATGCTCATTACAATCAGTAATTTTCTGCAAATACTGGTGGTGGTGGTATGTTTCTCGTTTTCATCATTGCTTCCGTATTTTTAGCTTCTATAGCTTTAACGTATTTCTAACGCGGCCTTGTCTTCATGTGGCCTATCGTGGCCTTGTCTCCATGTGGCCTATTGTGGCCTTGTCTCTGTCGCTTTTATCTCCCTTTCTTGTTCTTTATCCTTCTCTCATCACGTGTTAAGTAATTTCATGCAAATACTGGTGGTGGTGGTATGTTTCTCGTTTTCATCATTGCTTCCGTATTTTTAGCTTCTATAGCTTTAACGTATTTCTAACGCGGCCTTGTCTCCATGTGGCCTATTGTGGCCTTGTCTCTGTCGCTTTTATCTCCCTTTCTTGTTCTTTATCCTTCTCTCATAACGTGTTAAGTAATTTCATGCAAATACTGGTGGTGGTATGTTTTCATATTTTCATCATGCCATTTTCAGCTTCTATAGCCTTATGATTTTCTGAGGCTCATCACAGCCTTGTCTCCATGTTATCTCCTTTTCTTGTTCTTTCTCCTTCTCTTAGTAATTTCACGCAAATACTTTTGGTGGTGTATGTTGGCCCATTGTGGTCGTGTGGCCGATCGCGGCCTTGTCTCTGTGTGGCCCATCGTGGTCGTGTGGCCGATCGCGGCTTTGTCTCTGTGTGGCCCATCGTGGTCGTGTGGCCGATCGCGGCCTTGTCTCTGTGTGACCTATCGTGGTCGTGTGGCCGATCGTGGCTTTGTCTCTGTGTGGCCGATCACGGCCTCGTCTCTGTGTGGCCCATCGTGGTCGTGTGGCCGATCGCGGCCTTGTCTCTATGTTGCTTGTTTTCTTGTTCTTTCTCCTTCTCTTACTATGTTTTAATTTGTTTTTCTCTGTTTCAGGAACTGCAAGATTCTCCTCTGGTGGGTATACATTCCCTCTCACAGTTTTTGGGGGGAGAGTGGGCTCCGTCCTGGCGGTCACGTCTCACCACCATTTTTGGGGGTTGGCTACGCCCCTGCCTTCAGCTTCAGGCAGGAAATGCAAAGTCTTCAACCCTCAGGACGTGAGCTACGGACGGGGCCTACGCCAAAGATCATTAACCTTATATATTCTGCTTGCTGTTTGGTAATAAATATCAGTGTTACGTTATCTTGCCTCCCGAGTCTTTCTGGTAGAAATTTATCCACTCTCCCGGTTTTCGAAAGGCTACGTGAATATATATGTTCAATGTACTATTTTCTCACTTGAAATAGCCCATGCATTGTGCACAGAGTGGTCGGTGTCTCTCATAGGGTGTCTCTTGTGTGTAGAATGCGCTATCATTGGCTCTGGGACGGGTGTGTCGTGTGACGTGACGTAGGCTACGTCATCTAGCGCATCTGTCTTGGCAGCTAGCCAGTTACTACAGGCGGCAAATTGAAGCAGTGAAGAAGATTGTACGTCGTCAACATCGTTTGTTTTTAGTGTTAACATGGGTGGCGAGACGGAGGACGAAGATGACAGTGTGTCAAAAAAGACTGACAGGCCAGTAAAAAAGAAAATGAAATGTTCGACCTACTTTAATAATGACTGGATGAAAAATGACAATTACTCCACATGGTTAAAGCAAACACCAGGCGATCCACTATATGCTACTTGCTCCGTATGCTCAGTTAAAATTCTGGTTAAACATGAAGGCAAAACTGCTTTGGATGACCATGCTAAAACGAAGAAACATCAGAGTCGCGTTCAAGTAACCAGACAAACAAAGGCAATTTCATCATTCATGATTACAAAAAACTCAGAGGACAAAATTACTGTTGCCGAATTAACAGCTACCTATCATGGTGTGCGACATGGCCATAGTTACCTGTCAATTGACTGTGGGAACAAGGTCAGTGCAAAAATATTCAGTGACTCTGATATTGCAACTAAAATGTCTTGTGGCAGAACTAAAAGTGAGGCCTTAGTGGAAAATGTGTTGGCACCATTTAGTCAGCAAAGATTAGCAGCAGAATTGCACAAAGCACACTATTTTGCAGTATGTTCTGATGCATCCAATTCTGGACACACAAAATTGTTTCCCTACACAGTCCAGTATTTCTGTGCATCCGAGGGTGTGAAGTATGGATTGTTAGACTTTTACGAGGACTCCAACGAATCTAGTGAAGCCATATTCAAACAAATAGTGTCTATTACTGAGAACAATGGACTTTCAGTCAGCCAGATCAGTGCCTATGGTGCAGATAACGCATCAGTTAATTATGGTCGGCACAACTCAGTTTTTCAGAAACTCAGAGAAGCTAACCCACAAATTGTGAAGGGCAATTGCAAGTGTCACATCATAAACAACACTGTCAAAGCAGCTAATCGTGTCTTTAGTGCTGGAGGGTGTGATGTGGAGGCCTTTGTGCTGAAGGTGTATAGTGAATTCAGTTGTTCTGCTAAAAAAGTGGAAATGCTTAAGGACTTCTGTGAATTTATTAATACAAAATACAGGGAGATTCTGAGGCATGTCCCCACATGCTGGCTGTCTTTGCTGCCAGCCATACAGAGGATTTTAGAGTGTTGGCCAGCTTTAAAGTCTTATTTTGTATCCCTGGGAAAGGAGGACTGCCCAAGTATCATCTGGACATTTGTGTGTGGTGCAACCCTTGTGAAAAAGAAGTGCACTTAATTGTATTGAAAGTGTACTTTGTGTGTACTTCAAATCTTAAAGTATACTTGGTCCCACTTTATATTAAGTGGCCTTAACTACTATGTACTTACATTTAAATTAATAATTTGATACAATGCACTTATTGTGTACATACATGTTTTACATTGTACTTATATTTTAAAAACACCTGCATGTAATTACATCTGTAATTAATTTCTGTTATTACATTTATAATTACACTGTTGACCCATCCCTTACACTTTAACCCTACCCTTAAACCTACCCATACCACCAAAGCTTTCCCTAACCTTACCCATACCCCACCTCAATAGCAGCAAAAGTGTTTTGCAATTCAATATGAACCCAATAAGTACATTGTACTTATTTTTTGGTGTAAGTACATAGTAGTTAAGGCCACTTAATATAAAGTGGGACCGTATACTTTTTACTTTTTACTAAGTGCACTTGCAGATAATATAATATAATTAAAATTAAAGGCCACTTAAGTGTACTTAAATAGAATATACTTTAATGACAATATTTATTAATACGCTTAAGTGCACTTTTTAAAAATGCACTTTGTAATAATGTCAAATTAAGTTGTACTTAAAGAAAGTACACTTAAATGACTATATTTACTAACACGCTTAAGTGCACTTTTAAAAAATGCACTTTGTAATAATGACTTATTAAGTTGTACTTAAATGTAGCGCTCTCTTCCCTCCCAGATGTGACGTACCTGAGCTCTTAGGGCGAGCACTCGGGTTCGAACTTTACAGTCTTTCGACTAATAATTTGGGACCTTTCTTTACACCCTTTAAGTTTAAATATACCCAACCTTTTTAAGTGAATGTGAATTACCACAAAATAAATATTCAGTTTACACGTCACCCAAAGCAAATAATAAACTTGCTGAGATCAATTCAAGTAAACAATTGCAGAATTTATTAAAGCCAATTAGAATTTAAATGGACTTTGTGGAAAATATGGAACTAGAAGGATGAGAATACAACTAACTGTCTACTTTAAAATGACTTCACAGAAGGGCAGTTAAGCATGGTTAGTGATACACAATCTCTGTGAATAATGCACTTTTAGAATTTAACAACCCACAGGTGAATAAGAATATACCAAATTGAGTATAACTTTCCAGATAATAATATATCAAATGTCTATAAATAGGCTATGAACTCAATTTAAATGCACAATAAGATCAATTTACATTTATATTCAATGCCCGTTTGAAAAAAGAAATCAAATTGAACACATAATAAAATATAGCGGCTATCAGATTAACACTTTATCTCACGTGGGCCCACTCACTCACACACAATCACGCACACCCTCGTTGCAGGCCTGTACCGTTGCTCGCGTGCGTCGTGGCCACAAAATAACAGAATTGGCCGCTTCACTCCGAAGAGCCAAACAAACTTGTAGTGTACCTTAAATCCAAAGCGACGAGTCCTCCTGAATTAGGAAATGTTGATCGCTGCCGTGCACCATTGATAATCGCGTCCGTGCTTCCTCACCGATCCCTCGTTGCCAGGGGAACCCTGAACACCTCGGCGATTCAGGGCGCTACCTGGATGTCCAAGTCAAGTCAAGTCAAGTCAAATTTATTTATATAGCGCTTTTACAATTGGTAATTGTTTCAAAGCAGCTTTACATATTAGAAGCACAGAAAAAAGGGAAGTGGTTAAAAATAAGCTGTACAAACAAGCGTGGTAATATGTAACATATACAAGATGGTGCTACATTAAGCCAATGTCGGCTGACTCCCAGGGGTGGAAAAAAACCCCTAGGAGAAAAACCCAGCGTGCTAACACTGGGAAAAAAGTCCTAGGAGGGAAAAAACCCCTTGGAAGATATATATAATATATGTAAATGGATATGGAGATCAAAATCTGAATTATACATTTTTATTAGAGAGATTAAAAATAGATTATATATAAATATATGTAAGCGGATACGGGGATTAAAAATCTGAATTATAGATACAGCCAGAACTGGATCTGTAGGCCCATTGTCTCCTGGGCTACGTTGTAGTCAGGTCCAGACACAGGTTCTCCATCTGATCTGGATACGGCCTGGATCCAGCACCCGGCAAACCTCAGGATAAGCAGAGAGACAGATATTAGCGTAGATGCCATTCTTATTCTGATGTACAGGTATATCTAGTGTTATAGGAAATGTTCTCGGTTCCGGCCGACCTAATTATTGCAGCGTAACAATCCTTTAACGGATTTGAAAAATGTTAATGTATTGATAATGTGTTATGTGTATGCAAGAGCAAAGAGATGTGTTTTTAGTCTAGATTTAAACTGACAGAGTGTGTCTGCTTCCCGAACAATGCTAGGAAGATTGTTCCAGAGTTTAGGTGCTAAATAGGAAAAGGATCTGCCGCCTTCAGTTGATTTTGATATTCTGGGTATTATCAACTGGCCTGAATTCTGAGATCGCAATAAACGTGAAGGACTATAATGCATTAAGAGCTCACTTAGGTACTGGGGAGCTAAACCATTTAGAGCTTTATAAGTGTGGTGATGTTATCCCCCACTTTTCGTTAATTAGAGCAAAATGGTACATTCCATCTGTATAAAAAAAGGATGAGTCTGACATCTAGGGCACGTCATTTGGGGTCTCGGTGCTGACGTCATTTCTGGTGCGCCGTGTTGATGTCCTGAAGGTAAGCGTTGCTGGTGGCAGCTGCAGTCTTGCATATGTTTGGACGGGGTAATTTGACACCCATGTATTTCAGTGTGGCTGAGGAGTATGGTAGACGCGTTGAGCAACCTTATTTCTGCGAACCTTGTGGCTTGCACGCCATTGAGTGTGCGGGGTGGTGCGAGTCTTTATTTGCAGGTATGTGCATTTCATGTTTGGGTTAATGGGATGGTAATTTCTATTTTTTAATGCCATGTCTTATATTTTATTAGTGACACGGGAGCCAGGAGGTGTTGCAGCAGGCTTTGTGGGCGCGGTTAAGCATCGTAATTCCTCTTGTTGAACAACACGATTTATATCATCTCTTAGCTGTAATGAATGCATGAACTGGAGCGTTTTCAGACGGCTGGATGGTTTCTTTCTCTCTCCGCGTTGGTTTCTTCGACCGTTCTTCTGCTGTATACTGGATGATGTCATTGCTGCGGCTTTGCAGGTAACACTAATTCACGTCATCACCTTGACGACCGGACCAACAGCGCGTTGCCGGCCATCGGTGGCGCATCCAGCCAAATTCAAGAGACTTGAATTTCCGCGATCTGTGGATTTAAAGGGGGTAATTGGGGGCGAAACGCTACGTGTTTGTCACTACTATTGTGTCGTTTTGTGTATGCTGTTATTTTGACTTTATTTTTATTCTGGAACCAGTGTTTGTGTTTCACCTGTTTGTTTATCTGATGCATATTTATGGTATGATCCTGTGCTCTTAACAATTAATGAACATCAGCTAGGACGATCACTATTGATTTGTGACATTGATCCCTTTAACAGCATGTGCTACGTATTTTTGGTCAAACCATAAGGTGGAAAGTGTTACTGTATGTGTGCGCTTGTGTCTCATCCTGTTCTCTTTTTCCCTTCAGAATTGGGGTACCAGTATTAGCCAGTGTCCTCTGTGTGTGGTGGTGGTTCGGCTGTCGGCTTGCAGTGTTCACAACGGGTGTTGTTGGTGCTGTGTTGTGAGAGCACGAGTGTTTGCTGTGTTTATCCGATAGGCAAGACGAATTCCCCAGTTCTGAAGCGGTAAACTCATGTCTGTATGGATGTGCAAGAAGTTTTATGAGTGATCGTACTCCTCTTTTAACTTTTATACATTAAAGAGAATGGTCTTGTATTTTTCTGATGTTTATTAAATAAAAGTTTGTGTAATGTACATTGTCGTCTGATACCTGTCCAGCCACTGCTTATCTGTGTGTGTGTGGTACTTTGTGTACCCGTGGGTCCCCGGCCCATTTCCGGGGTGGCGTAGTCGAGCTGTTGCCATATTTGGCTTAATTGTGTAAAGCTGTTAATAGCAGAATGCCACATAAGTAAGTAGCAAGATTTTAAAATCTATACGATGTTTAATAGGGAGCCAATGTAATGTTGACAGAACTGGGCTAATATGGTCATACTTTCTGGTTCTAGTAAGAACTCTAGCTGCCGCATTTTGGACCAACTGTAGTCTGTTTAAAAGCCGAGCAGAACAACCACCCAGTAGAGCGTTACAATAATCTAGTCTTGAGGTCATGAATGCATGAACCAACTGTTCCGCATTTGTCATTGAGAGCATATGTCGTAATTTAGATATTTTATTTTTTTTTAGTTGGAAGAAGGCGGTTTTACAGATACTAGAAACATGACTTTCAAATGAAAGATTGGTATCGAAGAGCACACCCAGGTTCCTAACTGAGGACGAAGGTTTAATGGAGCACCCGTCAAGTGTTAGAGAGTATTCAAGGTTTTTTCGTGAGGAAGTTTTTGGTCCAAAGATTAGGATATCAGTTTTTTCTGAATTTAATAATAAATTTCTTGTCATCCAGTTTTTAATGTCAGCTATGCATTCTGTTAGTTTTGTGAATTTGTAGGTTTCGTCAGGGCGCGAGGAAATATAGAGCTGAGTATCATCAGCGTAGCAGTGAAAACTAACACCATGCTTCCTAATTATCTCTCCTAAGGGCAGCATGTACAGAGTGAAAAGCAACGGTCCTAGTACTGAGCCTTGTGGTACTCCATATTGAACTTGTGATCGATACGACATCTCTTCATTAACTACTACAGACTGATAACGGTCAGATAAGTACGATTTGAACCATGCCAAAGCAATTCCACTAATGCCAATATAGTTTTCAAGTCTTTTTAAAAGAATGTTGTGATCGATAGTGTCAAAAGCAGCACTGAGATCTAATAACACTAATAGAGAAATACAGCCACGATCGGATGATAAGAGTAGATCGTTTGTAACTCTAACGAGAGCAGTCTCAGTACTATGGTATGGTCTAAATCCTGACTGGAAATCCTCACAGATTCCATTTCTTTCTAAAAAGGAGCACAGTTGTGTTGAAACTGCCTTTTCTAGTATCTTTGACAGAAAAGGTAGATTCGAGATTGGCCTGTAATTTACTAAATCTCTCGGATCTAGTTGAGGTTTTTAATAAGAGGTTTAATAATAGCCTGCTTAAAGGTTTTTGGCACGTATCCTAGTGTTAAGGATGAATTAATTATATCAAGAAGTGGACCTACGACCTCTGGAAGCATTTCTTTCAGTAGTTTAGTCGGCATTGGGTCTAACATACATGTCGTTGATTTTGATGATTTGATAAGTTTAGATAATTCTTCCTCTCCTATAGCGGCGAATGATTCTAGTTTTACCTCAGGGACACTACAGTGCACTGTCTGAAGCGAAACTGTGGACGGTTGCATGTTTTTAATTTTCTCTCTAATATTATCAATCTTGCAAGTAAAGAAGTTCATAAAGTCATTACTGCTGTGCTCTATGGAAACGTCAGCAGTTGAATCTCTGTTTCTAGTTAATTTAGCCACTGTGTCAAATAAATACCTAGGATTATGTTTGTTTTCTATTAAGAGATTTGAAAAATAAGTTGATCTAGCATTTCTTATAGCCGTTCTGTACTCAATCATTTTTTCTTTCCACGAAAGGCGAAAAACTTCTAGTTTTGTTTTCTTCCAACTACGTTCAGTTTTTCTAACAGCTCGTTTTAGAGCCCGAGTGTGCTCATCATACCACGGCGTTGGATTAGTTTCCTTAATCTTCTTTAGACGTAAAGGAGCGACTGCATCTAATGTGCTGGAAAAGAGAGAGCCAATAGTTTCTGTTGCAGCATCGAGTTCTTCTAAGTTGTCAGGTATACTAAGGCGATGAAACTGCTCGGGGAGATTATTTATAAAGCAATCTTTAGTGGTAGACGTGATGGTTCTACAATATTTATGGCTGGGTGGTGGTTTTGTAGCCTTGGCTAATTGTATTATACACGAGACTAAATAATGATCTGATATATCATCGCTCTGCTGTAGAATTTCAACAGCATCAATATCAATTCCATGCGACAGTATTAGATCTAAGGTATGATTACGACAATGAGTGGGTCCTGACACGTGTTGTCTAACTCCAATAGAGTTTAAAATGTCTGCAAATGCCAATCCAAATGCGTCTTTATTATTATCTACATGGATATTAAAATCACCAACAACAAGGACTTTATCCGCAGCCAGTACTAACTCTGATATAAAATCAGCAAATTCTTTGATAAAGTCATTATGGTGCCCTGGTGGCCTGTATACAGTAGCCAGCACAAATGTCAACTTACATAATGTTACATAAAGCACCATCACTTCAAAGGAATTATATTTGAAATTCTTTTGAATGATTCTGAATATATTACTATAAATTACAGCAACACCTCCCCCTTTGCCTTTCTGTCGAGGATTGTGTCGATAATCATAACCTTGAGGACTAGATTCATTTAAAGTAATGTAATCGTCTGGTTTTAGCCAGGTTTCTGTCAAACACAGCAAGTCTAGTTTATTGTCTGTGATAATTTCATTTACAATAAGTGCTTTTGAAGAAATAGATCTAATATTCAGTAACCCAAGCTTTATCATTTGTTTATCTGATTTATCTGTGATTTTCATTTTTTGAACATCAATTAAATTTTTACCCTTAAAAGGTTTCGGAAGTTTTTTGTATTTACTAGTTCGAGGTACAGACACAGTCTCTATGTGATAATATCTAGGTGAAAGAGTTTCTATGTGCTGTGAATTATTTGAGTTCTGTGACGTGAGGCGGCTAGCAGACGGTCGGTTTAGCCAGTTTGTCTGCGTCCTGATCTGGGCCCTGGTTTGTCATGTTTCAGCTCTAAGACTATTTGCCAAATTTCTAGATAGAAGAGCAGCACCATCCCGGGAGGGATGAATACCATCTCTTTTCAACAGATCAGGTCTGCCCCAAAAGCTTTTCCAATTGTCTATGAAACCTATATTATTCTGCGGACACCACTTAGACAGCCAGCCATTGAGTGATGATAACCTGCTAACTATCTCATCACTCCGACGAACAGGAAGAGGGCCAGAACAAGCACACAGCTCCTCCGTATCACCGTTATTCACGTTGATATATCAAGTCCACGACACACACAGTGCACTACTCAGTATCAAAATACTCAGTCAGTATTTTGTTTGTGGTTACTGATCACTCGTCTGGAACTCACATGAGCGTAGATGGCAAAACTGAGACATGACGTATCTTTCTATTACAGCCAATATGAGAGCTTGAGAAACAAAGTTAAACAGCGATCTGCTGAATAAACTACTTCACACTTTTCTGCAAATCAAAGTAGCCTAAAAAAATTCAATCAATCCTGGTCGGATTCATCATGATTCTCCCCCTAACACATACAGCAGTGTGACCCCGCACGCATTCATTCCCCGCCCCCTCAAACTCGCAAGAACCAATAACACATCACCTCTAGCTAGGTGTCAGGCGGGTTTATAAAATAATCCACCAATCAATAAAGAATAAACTAACTTGCTTGTAAAACCCACGTTTTCCCCATGTAAGATACAACCAAACATTACCACAGAACGATGCTCTTAAAGGGGCATATACCTATATTCACATCATAAAGAATTAAAGATTCATAACCCAATAAACATTGTTATTAAGTATTTTTAAATACCTTCTGTTAACTTTTAGGTAAAATCCTAGGGTTGCACTCTACCCCCTCTAAAATTCTCATGCCCCCATGAGATTACTGGGAAAGTCAAACTTAAATCTGCATTAAGGCTATAGTAGCTGAATTAGAGTTTTCTTTGGTACACTTAACACACTGGGCCAGAGGATGACACCACAGAGTACCACAGAAGTTTTTCCTCCCTTGGGATTTTCCAAGATGTACAACCATACCTTTGTACACAACAGATAAAGGTTTGTCTGAAGGCTTGCCAAGATCATCGTAACTGAGCTTCATGACAGGTTTCACTGTTCTCTTGGGACGATGGTCAGTAGAGGCAGTCTCCACACTTGGAATGTTGTTGATCTGAACTTCTCCCTCTTTTGGTAACTCCTCCAATTCCAATTGAGTGTTTGAATAGGATTTTTGTCTCATATCCTCCTCCAGATCTCTCTCAGTCACATTGTCTTTCTGCATGCTACTTCCATCAGCACTGTGTGCAACTTCTTTGGCAGCAAGTTTAGGCAATAATTTGTGCAGTGGTTTGGTCTGCATTCCACCTCGATCTGGTACGTAGTAGCCGATATCATCATCATTGTCAGAAGACATTTCCACTCTAGCGTGCTCATTTGTGTTGTCTACTTTTTCTCTCAACTGCTTTTGCTTCATAGATTGGGCTCTTGTTACTGGAGGTTTTGTGTCTTCTTCTTCTCTACTTAGGGCAGGAATTCTCACACTGTCTCCGATTGGCAACAGGTGATCTCTGTGGAGAGTTCTCACTCGTCCAGTTCCTGTCTCAGGTCTCAGCTTATATACAGGTAAGTTCCTTAACCTCTCCATTACAATGTAAGGCAGAGAATTCCACCTGTCCTCCAGTTTATGTTTCCCTGTCTGAGCCAGATTTATTATGAAAACACGATCTCCTTTTTCCAGCATTTGAGGTTTCACTCTCTTATCATAACGCTGTTTATTCCTCTGATGATTTTTCAAGGAGGTCTTCTCTGCTAATTGGTAAGCTTCTTGAAGTTCGTGTCTCATTCTTTCTACATACTGCTGATATGTCACTTCCTTATCTCCATCAGGTAAAGTACCAAAACAGAGATCCACAGGTAGACGAGCCTCCCTTCCAAACAAGAGATAGTATGGTGAGTAGCCAGTCGCTTCATTTTTGGTACAATTATAAGCGTGTACCAACTGACTGATATGTTGGCTCCATTTAGCTTTTTTGGCTGGATCAAGGGTACCCAACATTGAAAGAAGGGTGCGATTAAATCGCTCAGGTTGTGGGTCACCCTGCGGATGGTAAGGTGAGGTACGGGATTTGCGGATCCCTAACATCCCAAGGAGCTCCTTAATGAGACGGCTCTCAAAGTCACGTCCTTGGTCAGAATGTATTCGTGCAGGTAGGCCATAGTGCACAAAAAACCTCTCACACAAGACCTTGGCAACAGTCATAGCTCTTTGATCCTTTGTGGGGAAAGCTTGAGCATACCTTGTAAAATGATCTGTTATGATCAAGACATTTGCAATCCCTCTTGAATCAGGCTCTAGGGAGAGGAAATCAATACATACAAGGTCTAATGGCCCACTGCTAGTGATGTGATTTAGCGGGGATGACTTCTGTGGTAAGGTTTTCCTGGCCACACAACGTCCACAAGTCTTTACGTACCGTTCAACATCCTGGTTCATTTTAGGCCAGTAGAACCTATCTCTTAGCAGTTCAACTGTCCGCTCCACCCCTAAGTGACCAGCATCATCGTGCAAAGATTTCAGTACTTGAAGATGGAACTTTTCAGGCAAAACCATTTGCCACCTTTCTCTTTCATCCTGATCTGTGGTTACTCTATAGAGAAGACCATCTCTAATGGTTAATTTTTGACTTTGTCGTTGTAACAGCCCCACAGTTGGATTCGAGCTTTTGGGCCTGGTATGTACTTTGTTTAAAGTTACATCTTCTTTTACTGGAGCAATGACAGGATCTTGATCTTGAGCTAACTTTAGATCTGCTTTTGTCCACCACTCCATTTGACCAGTTTCCAGCTGTGCAGGACAAGCATACATCAGTGGAATACTCTGTGGAGAAACACAGAGTTGGTCTATCAACCTTGCAGGAGATTCATCACATTGTAACGAGCTGGTTAGATGACATACAGCCTTCACTGCCGGTTGAGCTATCTCTGTCCACTCATCCGACTCCCTGCTGAAAGGATATCGAGAGAGTACATCCGCATCCACATTTTGTTTTCCAGGCTTGTATTGCAAGCTAAAATCATAAGTGGCTAGTGCAGCTAGCCATCGATGTCCAGTGGCATTCAACTTGGCACTCGTCAAGATATAAGTGAGTGGATTATTATCAGTTCTCACAACAAATTTGACACCATACAGGTAGTCGTGGAACTTATCAACTACCGCCCACTTGAGCGCCAGAAACTCAAGCTGGTGCGTTGAATAGCGCTGTTCGGTAGCACTCAACTTTCGGCTTGCATAAGCCACTGGACGTAACCCCTCCGGGTATTCTTGATTCAGGACTGCACCTAAGCCATTCGAACTGGCGTCAACATGAAGCACATAGGGCTTAGTGGAATCTGCAAAAGCCAAGACTGGAGTGTTGGTAAGGCAGTGAACAATGTTCTTAAAGGCCTCTGTACATGCTTGATTCCAGCGATCACCAAAGGGTTCAGTTTCCTTGAAATACTTCCCAATTGAAGCAGTGTTTCTTTTCCCATTCACTGGGGGATAACCTTTGGTGAGGTCTGTCAGTGGTCTCACAATTGTCGCATAATTCTTAATAAAGCGTCTGTAAAACCCGCAAAATCCCAAGAAAGACCGTAAGGACTTGAGATCGGTTGGAATTTTCCAACGGGTGACTGCTTCTACCTTCTCTGGGTCAGGGGCAATTCCAGAAGCGGAAACGATGTGTCCCACATACTTGACTTTTTCCTGACAGAATTGGCATTTATCAATGGATGCTTTTAACCCAAACTCCTCAAGACGGTCAAGCACTTTGCAAAGTTTCTCTTCATGTTCTTCCAACGTGCGACTGAACACAATCAAGTCATCCAGATAAACAATCACCTGCAGTAAATGCATGTCTCCTACTACCTTTTCCATAAGCCGCTGGAACGTAGCAGGAGCTCCAGTAACTCCTTGCGGCATGCGCTCAAACTGATAAAACCCTAATGGGCATATGAATGCAGTTTTTTCCTTGCTCTCCTCTGCCATTTCAACCTGATAGTAGCCGCTTCACAAATCTAATACTGAAAACCATTTGCTACCAGACAAGCAATCCAACACCTCATCTATTCTCGGGGTGGTATACTGGTCCGGAATAGTTCTACTGTTGAGTGTCCGATAATCAATGCACATCCTCACACTTCCATTTTTCTTTCTAGCAATCACAATGGGTGATGCATAAGGACTTCGAGACTCTTTTATTATGCCAGCTGCCAGCAGGTCTTTTATGTGTCGACGCACATCATCAATGTCAGCAGGAGTTATTCGACGAGATCTCTCTCTGAATGGTCTGGGGTCATTTAATTGGATGTGATGTTTCACACCCTTTGCCAATCCAACATCCCACTCTTCTAGCGAGAACACATTGCTCCTTTCAGACAGCTTTTGTTGTAACCTTTTCCATTCAACAGGAATGGCGGACGTGCCAAAGTTAAACAAGTCTGGGTCGATTTTTTCCAAATTGATTCCCTCTCTACGAGTCTCGGTGACAGTATCAGTTGGAAACATGTGAGCAAGGACAGCGCCAGGGGGTACAGCAACCTCTTTAGATGTTTCATTATGCACAGGCAGCTGCAAGGTGTCCACCTTTATAGCTGAGAAAGGCAGTACCACAGGGGTAATGAATAGTCCTGCAGGTAATTGGTCGTCCGCCACAGCTTCAACTACAAAGATGTCCTTCTTCAACGGTTTGTCACACTCCATCTTACAGCTCGCATATACCTCACCTCTCGGAGGAACAATAAGAGCATGAGGCCCCATCCATTTGACCTTCGCTTCTGGCTTCTCTGTAGCATTTTCTTTTAGCTTTTGGGTTAAGTAAACATCTGGGTAGTTGGACTGGATCCTTAAGGCATGTAGGACCTGAGGAGTATTAGAGTCTCCACTCAATGCAGCTAATCTTCCAAAGAAGCTGGCATTCGTCCCAATTATCACAGGGACTTGCTGAAACCCTTGAGGCTCAGGACAAACCAGTGCTAGAATGGAGATAGACTCTTCGACTCCAGTAAAGGCTGCAGGAAATGAGGCATCAATCACAATGTACCCCTTGTATGGGTAACTTGAGGAGCTCAATCCCCAAATAGAAAGTCCATCAAGAGGTTGTAAGGGCACCTCAGGCAGGTATTTTGAATACCATGAGTCAAAAACAATTGTTACTTGAGACCCACTGTCTAACAGCGCTTTGCATGGATGTCCATTGATTTTCACTGAGACAGTAGAGGAAGGACCCACCAGTCCTTTTGGGAGACAGCGTATTCCTGAGACAGCAACCTGACTTCTTGCAAAATAACAATCATGAGTCCCAGACTTAGGACTGTCTCTGGCGGCATCACTCCTTCCACTCTTCGCCTTCCTTAGCGAGCGGACTAGTTTCTGAATAAGCAAAGGAAGGTTCTCGGGAGATTTACATTTGGTGGCAACATGCCCATCTTCCCCACACCGGTAACAGAAGTAATCTTCCCTCTCGTTGGATGACCTGGCCCTTGACTGAGCAGAAACAGGTTTTGGTTGCTGTTGTACATGGTCTACTGGCAAACCATAGCCTACCTTCATCACTCCTATCTGCTGCTGTAGCTGTTGTATTTGCTGTTTTAAAGCTTCCACTTCTACTTCTGGTGGGGTCTCCACACTTTTCTTAATGGGCTTAGAGTTTGACTCTCGCCCCCTGGGAGAAACCGAAAACTTAGGAGATTCATCCCCTAATCTGGTTTTTAAGGCCTGTATTTCTGCTCTTAGCTCGCTCACCACTGCAAAGCTGAGTTTTTGTTCCTGACTCTGTACTGTTTTTACAGTAGTTCTGATTTTCTGTCTAGCAGCTTCACTCTCTTCAGCTTCTCGGATCTCATTTAACAGAGCTAAGAAGGTAGGTGGTTGAGTTTTTCTCTCTCGCAGCCTTAACTGTAGAAGCATCATGTCTGACTCTACTGCTCCTCTAATCAGTTGCTCTACTCTCACTCTATCCACCATCTGTGGGGACAGTCCACCTCTTTGTACCACTTTGGTTAATGATTTCTCTACCCTGCGGAGGAAATCAGACAGTGCTTCACCAGGACACTGGCGGAGAAGATGGAAAGCGAAGTACAAATCTTCACCTGATTCTGAGGTTCCGAAAGTACTCTCTAAAGCTTCTATGTACTGTAAAGCATCAGCATCAGGGCTAGAAAATCTCACTGCTTTAACAATATCAAGAGCAGGCCCCTTTAAGCTCTCCACAATTCTTCTTCTCTTCTCTTTCTCAGAGCACTCACACTCTGCAATCATCATGCGAGCTTGGTCCATCCAGTTCTCCATGTTTTCTTCACCCAGTGGGGTAGGAACTGAACCAGAAAAGGTACGTAACCTTCTATATGCACTGCTATCAGTGGTTTGTCTGCCCGTTTTATCCAACAAATCCCCCACAGCACGAATTATTGACTCAGGAGAACCAGCACTTTGACTGGAAGGAGAAACTAAAGCTTGCAAATCCTGCATGGACTTCCCTTCATTAGCGAGGAACATTGCCAGCTTTTCTGCAAACTTTGCAGGAGATGTTTCAGACTTCTGAAGCACCACCACCCTCCAGGGCTCTCCCCCCTCATCAGGCAGCAATAGAGGGGGAATGGTCAAAGGGTTAACAGCCTCCCGACACTCACATAACACTTTTAACGTATCTGGGCTAGTACCTACTTTAGTAGCTCTTACACGTACCCTTCCCCAAGCTTTCACGGCCTGAGCTACATCCTCAATATGTGCCACATCAACTTCAGCAGGAACCCCTACTAGCAAAATGGCATGGGTTTCATCCAACACAGCTTCCTTGCACCATGAGGTAAGTTCTGCTTGGAACTCCGGATTTCCACTTAAATCCATCGACAGCATCAGGGCTAGAACCTAACTAGTTTAACATAAATCAGGTGGTTTCTGTATTATCTAGTAAACTAGGGTGTAAAAAAATAAATAAATAAATAAAAATGGCTACACCACTTGTGTAGCGCTCTCTTCCCTCCCAGATGTGACGTACCTGAGCTCTTAGGGCGAGCACTCGGGTTCGAACTTTACAGTCTTTCGACTAATAATTTGGGACCTTTCTTTACACCCTTTAAGTTTAAATATACCCAACCTTTTTAAGTGAATGTGAATTACCACAAAATAAATATTCAGTTTACACGTCACCCAAAGCAAATAATAAACTTGCTGAGATCAATTCAAGTAAACAATTGCAGAATTTATTAAAGCCAATTAGAATTTAAATGGACTTTGTGGAAAATATGGAACTAGAAGGATGAGAATACAACTAACTGTCTACTTTAAAATGACTTCACAGAAGGGCAGTTAAGCATGGTTGGTGATACACAATCTCTGTGAATAATGCACTTTTAGAATTTAACAACCCACAGGTGAATAAGAATATACCAAATTGAGTATAACTTTCCAGATAATAATATATCAAATGTCTATGAATAGGCTATGAACTCAATTTAAATGCACAATAAGATCAATTTACATTTATATTCAACGCCCGTTTGAAAAAAGAAATCAAATTGAACACATTAGGGCTGGGCGATATATCGCATGCGATTCTCACGCGCATTTCATCAGTAAAGCCGAAAAAACTGAGACATGACGTATCTTTCTATTACAGCCAATATGAGATCTTGAGAAACAAAGTTAAACAGCGATCTGCTGAATAAACTACTTCACACTTTTCTGCAAATCAAAGTAGCCTAAAAAAATTTAATCAATCCTGGTCGGATTCATCATGATTCTCCCCCTAACACATACAGCAGTGTGACCCCGCACGCATTCATTCCCCGCCCCCTCAAACTCGCAAGAACCAATAACACATCACCTCTAGCTAGGTGTCAGGCGGGTTTATAAAATAATCCACCAATCAATAAAGAATAAACTAACTTGCTTGTAAAACCCACGTTTTCCCCATGTAAGATACAACCAAACATTACCACAGAACGATGCTCTTAAAGGGGCATATACCTATATTCACATCATAAAGAATTAAAGATTCATAACCCAATAAACATTGTTATTAAGTATTTTTAAATACCTTCTGTTAACTTTTAGGTAAAATCCTAGGGTTACATAAAGAAAGTACACTTTAATGACAATGTTTATTAATACACTTGAGTGCACTTTTTAAAAATGCAATTGGTAATAATGTCTAATTAACTTTTACTTACAGAAAGTACACTTTAATGACAATATTTATTAACACGCTTAAGTGCACTTTTTAAAAATGCACTTATTTTTTTACTTAATTATGACTTTAGTGTTTTAAATAAGTAAACTTATTCTGATGTATTGACTTATATATTAAAGCACATGAAAAATAATTTATTTTTATTTCAACTTAAGTGTGTTGTCCAAAATGACATTTGTTAATGTATTTTAAATGTGCTTAGTCTTTAATAAATACTGTGTGCATTAATACACTTGAAATTTATTTTTCTTTTGAATTTCAATACACTTGCTTATACAGTATAATCCAGTACAACTTATTGTTGAAATTTTTATCACCAGCTCCTGCTCTAAACTCGACTAGTGTCAGTTTTCTACATAATATTTGACATAAAATGTTTTTTTACGGAGTGCTGTATTTGTGATACTTAATGCAACAGTGCTGTACTTTACATATGTGTATAATACTTTTAATATCATTGTTGTTCTAAGTTGATTAAACATATTTAATTGCAAGCAAAAGTTTAACAGATCTAAAAATTAATTTGAATTCATATTCAGTTAAAATACATTTAATTTTAATCAGACTAAACTATAAAATAATTGACTTTTAGTTAGGTGAATGAGTCAAGTTATGTAAACTTACAGTCTAACTACAACAATGAATTAGAAAAACTTCAACTTGAAAAGAAATTTAATCATGCACGTATTATCATAGACATTATGTTTATTATATGTCTATGCGTATTATCAAAGACTATAGAATAACATAATATCTTAAAGGGACTTTGGTATTATAGCCTATAAACTTTTTGTTTAATGCGCATGCGCCAAAATACTACGTCATGACGGCGCACTACTTCACCAGTTTGAAAAATGCACTTTCAGCCATCTTTCTGTAATCGCGATGCGTGAGGCAACTTTGCTGATCAAAGAAGAAAACAAAGGAGCGCATGTTTGGATGACTACAGATGAGACGTGTACTACAAATAAAGAAGCGAATAAGTATCTTGATATATGCTCTCTTTATTTTTATTTTTTCACCGTAACATAGCACTTCTTATTGCCATTAAGGGGCCGTTCACACAGAACACGTTTTTCTATTCCAATGCGCTACTTTCCCATTGTTTTTCTATGTAAACACGCGCTTGACGGACCTGCATGACCGTTATGCTCGCGTCTCGCGTCTTTTGCAGCGCCTCACACATGAGCGCCGCGTTTTTAAGACGCCGTGTCAAGTTAAAAGAATTTCAACTTTTACACGCCGCTCATCAATGTCAGTTCCAAAACAGTGGACCAATCAGAAGAACTTGGAGGCGGGGCAAGCGTTGCGAGTTGGCATGACAACTGTTTTATTTAATGGCAACATGGCGGAGTAGGCGCTCATTATTATCTTATTTTCTTTTTTTCCATGTCAAAACTTGTATCTGTAAATTCTGCAGTTTGCCTATTTCTATTATTTCCGTTATTGTCGTTATTGCATCACGTCTCAAATGCGTGTCTCGAGACTCGCGTTCTGTGCTGCGCTTTTTTTAAAACCACTCCTGAGCGCTGTGTCTCGTTTTTTCCTTCTGTGTCTTCGTTTCTGCGTTTTTAGACGCAAAGACGCGTTCTGTGTGAACGGCCCCTTTAAGAGTGTACTTATTTAGTTTAATCGCACTATGGAGGTGAATTAATCATGTTTCCTGTAATTTATTTATGATTGCAGTACATTGCATCACTATTTCTTATATATGAATGTGGTCGCGTGTGTGGGCTTGTTCAAAGAATTTGGCTGGTGAAAATATAATATTTTAATTGAACTCTGACTTTTTAAATCATTTTAAATGACTTTAAGTTAAATTTGCAGAACTAAATTCAAAGATCTGATCTTGTAACATTCAAAGACAATTATATATATTTAATCGTTATTATAACCACCAGTAATGTTCAATATATCACCCCCTCTAGAAATAATGCTTATGATCTATTTTTCTTTTTGCATTTGAAAAGTTAGTTGTTCAATTACTGTTTGTGTTTGTAATATGTAATACTTTTGTGCTTATCTGGAGTTATATATATTCATTTTGTAGGATCAGTACAGATTTGTTATTGAAGATACAGTGCAAGCTGTGTGGAATCAAAGACCCATATTGATGAGGTGATGTTACAAGTTTTGCCATTAATTCAGCCACCCTGATCACACACTACAAGCTAAAACACTGCCATCAACTGTCCTTATAGCTTTTAAATGCTTTGAATCTTTTCTATTTGCAAGTAATAAATTCTCACCTGTGCACTTACAAATCCCCATCTAATCATTATATATTTATATATAATTATATTTAATTATATCATTATTTTCAAAGCAAAACCCATCAATTTGCTTGGGTCTTGGGTTATTTATCTATATTTGGGTAATTGATAAAGTTATGTTTAATTCCTTGTAAAGTAGGAATAAAAATGTTTATAAAAATGTTCTCTATTTTGAAAGGCCAGTGTCAGTGAAGATGGTGTGGTCACTGGAATCCTGGTGTTTGTGGGAAATGTGAAGGAGCTTCTCCCAGGATTCTACAACAGTGTTGTCCTGATGACTGAGGTAATTCATCTTAGGTGATGCAGTTGCGGTCAAAAGTTTACTTACACCTTGCAGAATGAACTGCTTCATCAGGGAAGTATTAAATAAAAAAACAAATACAATGCTAATTTTTATGATCCCTCTTATTGTTAAAATTCTTAACATTTTGCAAATGCTGCAAGGTGTTAGTGTGATTTGCCTACAGTGGGTCAGGTTGCAGGATGGCTGAATGACTAAAGAAACATCAGACAAGAAACTTATAGTCTTATACCATCTTGCTATTACCACCCACTGCCACTTATACCAATGAAGGAAATAAGTGCAGTTATAATAGCAAAATATGTGGGAGAGCATTACGATAGTGAAACAATATTATATTGCAATACATCGCACATCAAAGTTAATACCGAATCAAAACTAGTTTAGCACATCATTTATAATTAAAATAGTTTAATAATATTTGGTTTAGGGCTGCACGATATTGGAAAAAAATGACATTGTGATATTATTTTCTGCAATATATATTGCGATATGAAAGAAAAAAAAAATCACCAGATGACTTAAATAGCTCTATTTGGAAAGAATTAATCATTCTAGGAGGATTGGGTCAATTAGGTGAGTGCATGCTAGGGCTGGACGATTATGGCCTAAAATCAAAACCTCGATTAATTGAACATTTCACCTCGATTACGATTAATGAACGATTATTTTGTTTGTTTGTTTGTTTTTTTGCCCTCATAGTTCACTGACAAGGTTTGTACTGTAAATATGACTGACTATTAAAAGGTGGGATATTTTTTCCTATTTAAAGAGTGATCTAACATAACAGCTCAATTTCAGCAGTTATTTTATCTATGCTTCATAACATTTCTTACAGATTTCTGCTCGTTGTAAATCAGATAAAGATAAATTTAGCACAGTACCAGTACAAGTGATTGCGTGTGAATTAGTCATACCGTCTCTGTAGCTGTGGGTTGTAAATGGTTACTCCAAAACTAAGTAGACACTATATGCTATAAGACGTTTTGAGTTTCTAAACTACTTTAGTGATAAATCACTGGACAGCGCTGACTAGTTTCTGCGTTCCTCTCTGTGCGCGCGATCTTTACGTTTTGAGCAGCTACTGTTTGTATGAGTGTTTGTGCCACACTGCAGCTGCGCGAGCGCGGTAGCTCGGAATAATAATACATCCGATCGTCTAATCGCTTGAATGTACAAACCTTAAAACAAATACAACTGACAAAGTTTAGTGAAGACGCAAGGCTCACCGCTCACGCGCCATCACTATGTGTTGAACCGGCGTTCACCTCCGTGTTTTGCTTTTATGCCATTGACTGGACGGGGTGGAGTCATGTGGCTACACACGTAATGTTTTTAAGGGTAAAGTATTAACAGGATTAAAAAAAACGAAATAACCGACATGGGAAAATTACGTCGGTTAGAGGTTCTGAATTTCGGTTTCGGTTACTTTTCGATTAATCGTCCAGCCCTAGTGCATGCACACAGAAAATAATGAACAAATTATAAGCATAGATAAATATAGAACAAAGAAACAAATTAAATAAATAGTGCTTTATATTTTTCAGCTAAGTCTAACAGTATTCAGTAGGGCTGGGTTTTGACACAATTTTCACGATTCAATTCGATTTCTATTCACAAGCTTACTATTCGATTTCGATTCAATATCGATTATTTGGATGCATACAGTAAATGGCAAATTTTCTTGAGGAAAAAAAATCTCTCAAATAATGCTGTAAACTATAAGAGGGAGTCACTTGGTACTATATTACTATAATATTGAAGGTTGAAATTAACTGATTTACATATCCAAAACTAAAATTACACTCAATCATGTTTTTTTTATTTTTTTTATTAAGTTATGATCAGGAGCGGTTTCTTCATTAGGGCAATAGGGCGACGCACCACCAAAGTGAGAAAGGGATGGATTTTTCAATCACATTCAACCACAGAGTTACACTAGCTGTCACTGCTAGGCTGTTTGTTCTGCCTCTGGATATAGTCCAATCAGCGTTGAGTCACGTTCTGTGGAGTACCGCCTCTTTTTGGGCGATTTCAGTCTGGCCGAGATTTGCCCCGAGTGCTCCCATAGACTTCCATTCAAAAAACTTTTTTTTCGAACTGCAGGCAGAAATGCATTCTCTATGGGTTCCGGGAGGGCTAGCACTAACGTGCTTTCGTCATCATACGTAACCTTAACTTGTGCAGCAATTGGTGGAAACGTCTCTATTTATTATCTTTAAGCTAAAGTGACATCCAATAATTTCAGTGCATAATTTACATTTCACAGACATATTCTCCATCTGTAAATGTTATAAAGTCGAGAAAATATTTCCATTTTGCAGTCAGGAGTGGACGAGCCTTCAGCAAGCACAAACTTCCGTGAACGAGCGCTGCCGCGCGCATGCGCGCCAAACAGACGGAGTTCAATCTGAGTAAAATACATTTTACTAAAAATATTTGTTGAATTTTTATTTTATTTTATTTATTTTTTTTTTTTGCGAACATAATAATTATGCCATATGTAGAATTTCAAACCTACAACTAAGTGTATTTGTATGATAGCAGTAACTATGTAGTGACTGTTATAGGGTAATCAAAATAATAATAATAATAATAATTCTGTTCTTTTGTTTAAAACATTTTGTTTTTAGATTGTAAAGTTACAGTTTTAAAATATAGCCTAGGCCTAATGTGATTTGACCCCATTTTTGCACATAATATAGCATATCTTGTTTTTATAGCCTTCAATATGAACATTGTTTCTAGGACAATATTGGGCAGGATGTGAAATAAAAAATTTTTTATTTTTTTTTTAGATCCCAGCCCTATGGCATGCTTTAAATACTGAATTTTCCATGTTTTAGATAAGCAGTAAAGATACATTATTATATCACTTGTTAAATTATTTAACATTTAGCCTATTCATTCCTGTGTTTCTACATTTGTTTTATTTTTTTGCGCCCCCCCCCCCCCAAATTTTTTTTGCACCAGCCGCCACTGGTTATGATTATGTAAACTTTAGAATTACATAATCATATTTCTATTCTAATTTGTTTTTTGAAATATAAACATTTAAATTGTAGCTGTCATAAATGATTTATTTAAACATTAAATACATAAATTAATTATAAAAAAAAATTAAAATAAAATTATAATGAACATGTAACTGTCACAGACACGTCAGGTTCCACCTCACTCCCTTACCCACACACTCAATCACCAGCATACTGATCACCACCACCTGTGACTCATCAGCACTGCAATCACCACCACTACAAAACCACCACACTCACACACACTCACTGTCCGGTCTTGTTTGCACTACGATTCATGTATGCTTACCTTAAGGACTCCAATCGCCATACTTACCTGCTCCAGTCATCTCCTCCATCTCCTTCGTCTCCTGTTCTCCTCATGTGCCTACCTGCCTGTGTGTGTGAGTGTTTCCGCCATCATCCTCCAACGCCGAACTCCATCTGCATCTGCAAAACATCACAAGGACAGTATCACGCTCTCTTCATCTGTCAAGACCTGTTTATCCATCTATCCTAATCCATTAACGCTGCTGTTTGACAATAAACCTGCTTACATTGCTTTTACGTCTGCCTCCGTGTCTCTGTTGTAACAGAAGACCGGACCTTACCAACAGTCAACAGCATGAGCACCAACGACCCTTTCCAAGAGCTCGTGGACGCATTACGCCGAGCACTCACCCCACAAACATCTCCACCGTCTTCCACCGAAGCGGCTGCTTCCGCACCCACCGTCACCACTCCTTCACCTGCATTCACCGCCAGTCCCATGGCCAAACCGGCGCCCTACTCTGGATCGGCGGAGGAGTGCAGCGGATTTCTTCTTCAATGCGAACTGGTCCTGGAGATGCAGCCGCACCTCTACCCTACCGACACGGCTAAAATTGCGTTCATCATCTCAAAACTGCAAGGTAAGGCCCTCCAATGGGCTGATTCGCTGTGGACTCAAAAAGGATCTGTGGTGAAATCCTATCCGACGTTCGTCTCTCACTTCCGTGAGGTCTTCGGAAAACTCTCTCGGATTCATCGACTGGTGAGAAACTTTATAATTTAAAACAAGGAAATAACTCTGTCAACGAATATGCCTTGCAGTTTAGAACGCTAGCCGCCACCAGCGGATGGAATGAACAAGCCCTCATCACCACCTTTCGTCAAGGTCTGGAGCCTAACGTGCGGCTGCATCTCGCTGCATACGAGGACTCCATAGGACTTGAACGCTTCATCCAACTCGCCATCCGCGTGGGTTCTCGTATGCAGTCGTGTCTCCTCGAACACCAGGGCCAGTCTCTCACCAACATCCTCCTCCATCGGTCCGAACCCGTCAGCTCTCCAGAACCAGCCAGCGAACCTATGCAAGTCGACCATTCACGTCTTACAACAACGGAAAGACAGAGAAGGCTGACCCTGAAATTATGCCTGTATTGTGGATCTCCGGGGCATGTCATCTCCGCATGCCCAACCCGTCCTCCTCGGCCCGTGGTGAGTGCGATTTAATTCCCTCCATTCAGAAAATGAAACCACTCACTACTGTTGTAAACCTTACTGCTGCCAATACCTCTGTTCCAGTGGTGGCGCTCCTCGACTCAGGGTCAGCAGGAAACTTCATCTCCGCCGCCCTCTGTTGACAACTCAAACTTAAGATCTCCCCGTCTCCAACTCACTATCAAATCCACTCCATCACGGGCAAACCCCTGAGCCGTAAGACCATCCGTCACTGTGTGGGACCACTTCAGCTTCGTGTGGGAATTCTCCATACTGAAAGTATTCATCTGCTGGTTCTGGAGGAGTCCACCGCTGACGTGGTTCTAGGGCGCCCCTGGCTTGTGCTTCACAATCCCACCATCTCCTGCCGCACGGGCGAAGTCCTGAAGTGGGGCGACCACTGCTTCCTCGACTGCTTCCCGGAGCTTCCTGTTCCGAACTCTCCTCTCTCCAAAACTCTCTCCGTCAAGGCCACGTCCATCGAAAGCCCCGTGGAGAAGCGCTCCGTGGAGGTTCCTCCAGACTACGCCCCCTTCAGTGACGTCTTCTGCCCGCAACGCGCCTCCAAGCTACCTCCACACCGGCCATGGGACTGTGCCATCGATCTGTTACCGGGTGAGCCAGTGCCCAGGGGACGTATCTACCCCCTGTCTCTACCGGAGGAGAAGGCCATGGAGGAATACATCAAAGAGGCCCTTAGTCAAGGTTACATCCGCCCGTCTACTTCCCCTGCTGCTTCAAGTTTCTTTTTCGTGGCTAAGAAGGACGGAGGCTTGCGGCCCTGCATTGATAACCGTGCCCTTAACAAGATAACAGTCAAGTTCCGTTACCCACTTCCCCTCGTCCCAGCGGCCCTGGAACATCTCCGCGGTGCCACTGTGTTCACCAAGTTGACGTGAAGAACTGATGTTCAACCATGTCTTTCGTCACTATGGAATACCTGAAGACATCGTCTTCGACAGAGGACCCCAGTTTATCTCCCACGTCTGGAAGGCATTCTTCTCCCTCCTGGGTGTGACCGTCAGCCTGTCATCCGGATACCATCCTCAGTCGAACAGGCAGACGGAACAGAAGATCCAGGAGATAGGCCGCTTCCTGCGTACCTTCTGTCACAGCCACCAGAACTCCTGGAACCAGTACCTGGGTTGGGCAGAGTACGCACAAAACTCCCTCCGCCAAGCCACAACTGGATTAACACCGTTTCAGTGCGTACTCGGTTACCAACTCCCACTGTTCCCCTGGGATAGGGAACCCTCCAACGTTCCAGCGGTCGACTACTGGTTCCGGGAGAGCGAGAGGGTTTGGGACTCGGCTCACCACCAACTGCAGAGAGCCCTGCGCAGACGCAAAATGACAGCCGACCTTCGGCGCTCCAACGCTCCAGTCTACCAACCGGGGCAGAAGGTCTGGCTGTCCACCAGGGACATCAGGATGCGTCTGCCCTGCAAGAAGCTGAGTCCCCGCTTCATTGGCCCATTCACCATCGTCCGACAGATCAACCCCGTCACCTACCGTCTCCACCTGCCAGCACAGTACAGTAGAATTCATCCTACATTCCACGTATCATTACTAAAGCCTCACTACCCTTCTGTTCTTCCCTCCACAGAACCTGACGTGGCAGCCGTCGAGCCCCCCCTTCCACTCATCCTGGATGATGGCACTGCGTACGTGGTTCACGAGATTCTGGATTCCCGGCGCCGTGGTGGTCAACTGGAATACCTGGTGGACTGGGAAGGCTATGGCCCCGAGGAACGCTCATGGGTCCCCAAGAATGATATCCTTGATCCTATTCTGTTACAAACTTTCCACGCCAACCACCCGGACAGACCTGCCCCACGCCCTAGAGGACGACCACCACGACGTTGGGGTCCTCAGGAGCGGGCCGTGGGAGGGGGGGTACTGTCACAGACACGTCAGGTTCCACCTCACTCCCTTACCCACGCACTCAATCACCAGCATACTGATCACCGCCACCTGTGACTCATCAGCACTGCAATCACCACCATTACAAAACCACCACACTCACACACACTCACTGTCCGGTCTCGTTTGCACTACGATTCATGTATGCTTACCTTAAGGACTCCAATCGCCATACTTACCTGCTCCAGTCATCTCCTCCATCTCCTTCGTCTCCTGTTCTCCTCGTGTGCCTACCTGCCTGTGTGTGTGAGTGTTTCCGCCATCATCCTCCAACGCCGAACTCCATCTGCATCTGCAAAACATCACAAGGACAGTATCACGCTCTCTTCATCTGTCAAGACCTGTTTATCCATCTATCCTAATCCATTAACGCTGCTGTTTGACAATAAACCTGCTTACATTGCTTTTACGTCTGCCTCCGTGTCTCTGTTGTAACAGTAACGTGGTGCATATAATTAGCAGAATGCTATAGCTGACTAATGAGTTTATGCTGAATATGATTTTTCTGAAGTAAATGTGACGTTACGTGACATTGTTTACAAGCTGTGTCTTTCCGCGGTTGAAACCCTGATTGAGCAATTAAATGTGACATGTTATGGATCAGTTGTACTGTATCTTGTGACATACCTTCAGATGTTCATTCATATTTATTTCACACTCTAACTGGTATTAAAGTGGAGGAAATTATCAGTACACAGTAAACATCTTGGCCACAGGCTTCAATCACTATCAGCAACTCTTTGCCTTTAGGGAATACCAAATGGGTCTAGGAGGGTGGTGCAAAACGACAGAAATGTCTTTGTTCATTTTTTTTTTTATTATTATTTTCAAACCTACAAAGGTGTATATAAACTTTGGAGTTTATGTATATACCTATATCTATTGCTTTCATTCGATTGAACCAATTATAATAATGGACTGACTCTACAAACAATTGTTTTACTTCTGTTTTGTTTTTTTTCCCCTCCAGGTATTTATTTTTTTTACTTTCTTGCCTCTTTGGAACATGTCCATTTACACATACTGTGTAGAGGTGGTGCGCAGCTTCATGGACATTTAAGGTTTTTTGCAGATGAAGAGCTTCTGGAACATTGACATAAACAGCACTTTTTCATACAACTTAAAAAAGGTGGTGACAGACAATTTTGGTTTTCTTGTTTTTGTGCCTTTGGAATTCATTGTTTTGTTGTTGTTGTTTTTTCTTTTCAAAATTACATTCACTGTAATGCTGGAGTAAGATTTTAGAAAACTTTTGGTCCTGTTTAATGTTTGTGCTAGTAAAGGTTGCAGAGCTTATAAGTAACAAGGTTTACAAAAGGTAACACTTTACAAAAGGTCTCGCTTGTTAACATCAATTAATATATTAGACAACATTATCTAACTATGTGCATTAACTTTTGTACAGTATTTATCAATATTTGTTAACATTAGGCAATAAAATTTTTTTTTTTTTCAAGTTAATAAAATAATACATATAAAATATAGTTATTGTTCATGTTAGTTTACAGTGCATTATCTATTAACATATGAAACTTTTGATTTAATAATGCATAAGTAATATTATCTAGGATTTATAAATGCTTAAAGTATTTTTCATTCATAGTTCATGTTAACTAAAGTAGTTAACTAATAGAAAATTATTGTACAGTGTTACCCAAAGTTTTTGAATCTTTTCTTTTCTTTACATTTTGTTTGTATTAATTCATGGGTGTTATCTTATTTATCATCTTATACATCATACAGAATGATTTTATCTGAAAATGTAAAAATGCAGAAAGATTGTGATGGGTAGGTTTAGGTACCTTTGTATATGAGGGAGAAAATTATAGTGCATATAAGCCATGTCCTCCAGACTCTTTCTAAATGAGAGTTAAAGTGTTGTAATTGTTTGTGATTGTGTATAGTGTTTCTTGGGTTTTTCTTGTGCATCAACAAAAAGGTTTTTGTGTATTTGTTTTAAAGATTATTTTGTCAGTAAATGTAGAGGGTTTCAATTTGCATTTGTGTTGATTGTAATATTTTGAAATATACTAAATTGTAACTTCATTATTATATGTAATTACAAATAATGTAATTACAAATGTATTAAATTATATAATAGTGTACATGTAAATTACATTAAAGTATATTTAAGTTCACATTAATTGCTTGTCAGTACATTCGGAAGTACACTTTTACCATATTTCAAAGTACGTAAAAAAAATTGTATTAAAGTCCTACTTTAGTGCTTTAAAAAATCACTCAGAAGTTCAACTTATTGCACCTAATATGAACTTAATCTGTGATATATTTAAAATTAATCACAAATAGAATGCACTTAAGCGGCTGAAACATTACATTTAATTCACACTTAAGTGTATTGATAACTGATATTAAAATATATTTTAGTTCGCATTAATTGCTTGTTAGTACATTGGGCAGTGCACTTCAACTATATTTTAAAGATACTAGAAGCAATTACGAAGGTTATCATAAAGTTGTATTAAAGTCCCACTTAAGTTCAAAAAAATCACTCAAAAGTTATTGTTATTGCAAAAGTTAAAAGTTATTGCATTTAATATGAACTTAACCTGTGATATATTTGAAATGAATTACAAATAGAATGCACTTAAGCGATGAAAACATTACATTTAATTCACACTTAAGTGTGTTCTTTTAAAGTATATTATTTGTGCAATAAGTACACTTTATAAAAGTATACTAAAGTGCACTTTTTTTCACAAGGGAAGTGATGCAGAAAATGTAGACTGTACTGTAGCTGAATGTATCCTTGCATTCATGCACAATGTGATGCAAGAATTTGATTCATCTATTAGGGTGCTCGAGAGTGACAGTGCTACTGTGATTGACGTTTACTCTGTGATGAACCGATTGTGCAGTCAGCTGATCGCAAGGCGCACAGACAAATTCTATGGCAGCAAAGCAAAACAAATACTGAGGAGCCTTTTACCCCAGCAACAGGAACAGTTCAGGAGCCTGGTGGACAGATTTTTTGAGAAGGCAGTGCTGTATCTTGAGGATAAATTTGACTTCAATGACCAGGTTCTTGCACACATTGGCTGTCTCAGCCTTCATGAATGACATTCACTCCAGTGGTCAGAGTTGGAAGTTTTAGTGGAAAAACTGGCCCTGGATGTTGAAGAAGACAAGCTGTATGGTGATGTAGTCATTCTGAATGAGGTCTTACACACCATTCCAACAGACCTTACCCCAGACAGAAAGTGGGCCTATTTTTTTAGCAAGGCAACTGAATCCACCGAGCTGTTGAAAGTAGTTGCTTTTGTTTTTTCCATACCAGTCAGTAATGCCTATGTAGAAAGAGTGTTCAGTCATATGGAGGATGTTTGGTCCGATAAAAGAAACAGACCGTCATTTGCAATGGTGAAGTCTGAGCTTCAGGTCAGATTGAATTTCAAATTGTCATGCACTGAATTCAAGACATTCATTGAAGAACAGAAACCACTGATAGCTGCAGCAAAGGGAAACACCAAGTATAGATGGAAGACTAGGTAAACTAAGGTCTATTTATGTATGATTTTGTTATTCCAATGTCTGATTGAGACATACTAAATAAAAGTGGCTATAGATGTGGCTAAGGTATGGTAAATGCAAATCTAATCAGGTCATCCCTCTACTTATTTTCTTTAGCAAAGAGGAAGCAAAAGCAAGCACAAGCACCAGTATCTAAGCAATCAGGTAAGCTATAAGTTAAGTAAGATAAGTGAGAATACTTGAGATGTTTAAAATATTCACGAGTCACGACTATGCACAATCTTACTGCACAAAGGCCAATTTTGTCTTATGGGTCTAATGTCTAATGGACATTTTCACTTGTGAGCAAAGCGGTCGGTCAGGTCATTGATATGTCCAGGTTTTTTATCAGACATAGGTGGAAACCCTACATGGATGTGACAACTGTGAGTCAATGTTATAGTGCCGCCAACTGGCAGTAGGAAGTGTGTCACTTTCAAAATGCAGTTCAATTTTTAAAGCATTCAAAGCACACTTTTAACAAATACACTAATAAAACTCCTATGTATATTTTTGAGGTAGTATACTTTTGTTTAGGGCTGGACGATTAATCGAAAAGTAACCGAAACCGAAATTCAGAACCTCTAACCGACGTAATTTTCCCATGTCGGTTATTTCGTTTTTTTTAATCCTGTTAATACTTTACCCTTAAAAACATTACCATGTGTGTAGCCACATGACTCCACCCCGTCCAGTCAGTGGCATAAAAGCAAAACACGGAGGTGAACGCCGGTTCAACACATAGTGATGGCGCGTGAGCGGTGAGCCTTGCGTCTTCACTAAACTTTGTCAGTTGTATTTGTTTTAAGGTTTGTACATTCAAGCGATTAGACGATCGGATGTATTATTATTCCGAGCTACCGCGCTCGCGCAGCTGCAGTGTGGCACAAACACTCATACAAACAGTAGCTGCTCAAAACGTAAAGATCGCGCGCACAGAGAGGAACGCAGAAACTAGTCAGCGCTATCCAGTGATTTATCACTAAAGTAGTTTAGAAACTCAAAACGTCTTATAGCATATAGTGTTTACTTAGTTTTGGAGTAACCATTTACAACCCACAGCTACAGAGACGGTATGACTAATTCACACGCAATCACTTGTACTGGTACTGTGCTAAATTTATCTTTATCTGATTTACAACGAGCAGAAATCTGTAAGAAATGTTATGAAGCATAGATAAAATAACTGCTGAAATTGAGCTGTTATGTTAGATCACTCTTTAAATAGGAAAAAATATCCCACCTTTTAATAGTCAGTCATATTTACAGTACAAAAGTTATTGCATTTAATATGAACTTAACCTGTGATATGAATTACAATGAACCTTGTCAGTGAACTATGAGGGCAAAAAACAAACAAACAAAATAATCGTTCATTAATCGTAATCGAGGTGAAATGTTCAATTAATCAAGGTTTTGATTTTAGGCCATAATCGTCCAGCCCTACTTTTGTTACAAGTGTGGTTGTATCAAGGATGAAGCAAAATAGGTCCTCTACAAACACGGGGACTTATTCAAACAAAGGAACCAGAACATTTACAAAAAACACTTTACAAACAATACTAACAACAAGAACGGACAAGGACTGCAGGGAGTGAGTCCAATATAAAGGGAGTGCTAATGACGAAGACCAGGTGCAGGGAATCCAGGGAGAGCGAGAGAGATGATGAGGGAAGAGAGTTCAGGTGTGGAACAGGGAGGATAATGGGAAACTGAGTCCGGGACAGGCGTGAACTGTAACATTACCTCCCCCTCCCGGTAGGCGTGTCCTCACGCCTAAGATGTAACTACAGGGGAGGGGAGGTGGGCACCCTGGAGACCTACACGCAGGTGAGGGGGGAGGTGCAGACAGGTACGGAGGTCTCCAGGGCAAGCCTAGGAGCTCGGGCAGTCGAGGCGGGTCTGGAGCCTCGGGCGTCCGTGGCAGTTCAGGGCCCTCGGGCGGCCATGGCAGGTCAGGGGCCGTGGGATGCCATGGCGGGTCAGGGGCCTCGGGCAGCCATGGCAGGTCAGGTGCTTCGGGCAGCCATGGTGGTTCAGGAGCCCCACCCACATGTGTCCCACCCACATGTGTCCCACCCACATGTTCCCCACCCACGGGTACAAATCTATTTCAATATTAGTGGTATTTAGTATACTTTTCCAAGTGCTGTGAAGTACTACTGAAGGACAAATATACTTTGAAATAGTGTATTTATAGTGTATAACTTTGACATTTTTATTTAGAGCCAAAATAAAGAATGTACTACAAATGTACTTGCTTGTATTTAAGAATTTTTTTTTATGCACTCAAGTATACTTTTTTTTCACCTGGGATATTCTCTTGTGCAAAAGACAGGAATTGAAGAGACAACAAGCAAGCATATAAAAAAAATCTAACAGCAATATAACAGGTATAGACGAGCCAGGCACACATAAGAATGACGTTGTGAGGCTGGTGTATAGTGGCAGTTGCGTTTCGCAGTGCCAGGTCCAGTGAGGTGCATTAAAAGGTGAATATAACAGTGATGGATCGTCAGACAGGCACAACTGTGACAGGTTGACGTTAGAATGGTGAATTTAACAATAAAAGATTGTCCAGGTAGATGTTTATACCATGATTATTTTTACTTGTTGATTCGTCGCTCTGTTGAGAATGTCGAGTTGCAGGCACATATACAGTATAACGGTGTCCTGCCACAGAAAGATTTTAATCCAGCTTGGAAATTGCCATCTGTGATGGTTATCTTCCCCTGTATGAGTGTGGGCATCAGTAGCCATGAGTCGCATTGATGTCATCTTCCTCTCTTCAATTGATTGGCTAGAAGAGGAGCTCTTAATCTAGAACTAGTGGACCAATGGTGACGCTTAAGCCCACCCTAATTTACATGAAACTTGAACTGCAACATTTGGAAAAGCAAGAGCAGAACGTGGAAAGAAGTAAAATATGAGCAGAAAATGTAAGAGAACACAAAGTAAAGAGTAATAAAACCAAGGAAAACAACTTTTAAGAACACATAAACGCAAGTTTAAGATTTGTGCAATATAATGTTTAATGTGTTAAAAGCTTTGATTCATGCTTGTTATTTTTTAAATGCACTTTTAATTTTTCGATTCACGCTTATTATATTTTTATCCGTGACCACGTTCTTTGCTATTCTGATCATTTTGCCTTATTTGTTTCAGTTTGTGCAATATATTTTTACATGTGTTTTTAAAATTTTGATTCATGATTATTTTTTGATCCTTGACCGCAATACTTTAACTGGGAATTTAATCCCATACCCGGCGTTCTGATGTAGAACCTGGAGGCACTGAGCACCATTAAACAAAAGAAGAAGAAGGTAATATGGCGTGTTTTTTCTTAGTAACTGTTTCCATGGTGACTTGTCAATTTGTCGCTCTGTTGAGAATGTCTTGTGTGTTAACCGTGAACATGCTCTGGGATGATTACTCCCGGATGAGTTTTTTTGGAACCAGCATATCTCGAGTAGGCAAGGTTTGGGTTAATCAACAGAGAGTTCAGGGTATATGTGATGGTATGTTAACCTTGCTTTCTGGAATACCCCCTGGTGGCCACAGCTATATACATACAGTGTGTGAGTGTGTACATATACACACTGTGAGGTGAGGTTTTTGTTTGTTTGTTTTTACATTGCATACATTACATTACATTGCTTTTTTTTTCTGTTATTATTGTATTGTTATGCTTACATTTGTATGGTTTGCCATATCTTTTCCAGTGTTAAATATATTGTGCCTGGTTTATTTCTTTTAACTGAATCTGACTGAAATAAAGGGAATGAATGAATATGAATTACAAAATTTTGCACAATTGTCATTTTTAAAAGTTTATTACAATTGCAATGGTACTGTTTCAACTGTACACTATGGGTACAGTTGAGACAAAAATGCACCTCATGTTTATGAGCTAATTGTGGAAAATATAAACTACTTATTGATATTATTGATTTATGATTTTTTAGCACACTTTTTTTTTTTTTTTTTTTTTTTACACACACCCCCTCACAGAATAAAAGGCCTACATGTCTACTGAATTCAATAATTATCAATAGGATAATCATTTTAAGTGAAGCTGATTTGATCAAGACACGTGCTGTCAGACCAATCTCCACTTACTTCGTATTTTCAGTCTACTTGAAACAACGGGGATATATGGTTCCTACGAGTGAAAGTTGGCTACTCTGGTTATTTTAGTGCTAACTCAATTGTTGTCATTTTATAGGCAGCGCAGAAAGGCTAAATGTACGGATCCATCAGAAGAGCTCCCGGGTCATTCAGACGTTGCTAGTCCCTATGGTCTAGTCAAGTAAGCTAATTAATTTTCATAATCCAATCCTTGACCAGTAGACCCCACAAGCCCCGCCTCTTATGCTAATAAGAATCCGCTGAAGGATCTGACTCTAACCGAATGGGAGCGCGTTTGCATGGGTACAGCCGCTGTACAATAACACACAGCAGCGGAGTATCTGACACATATTGCGAGTTACTTTTTATTTAAAATGCAAATCTGGTGAAGACCAGAATTAACGCATTTTTCAGGACTTCATTGTGTGAACATCGCTGAAATGGGTGGGCAGCTTACCCGTACCGCTTTAGGTGAGTGACGATGAAATAGTCTAATTTATAGTTCATACTGATTTCGAAGAATCCATGTGAACTAATATCAGGCTATATATTAATATAAATTGTGTGTCTGCATTTTTCCAGTTTATCTGAATGGAAATTAGTTTTCTTCCTTACTGAGCTCATATCGTAAAGACCTTATTGTAACTTATTGACCTTATTGTAAAAAACGTGCTAAACATAGCATATTTGTTGCTCAAAATCCTCTTATCAAACAAGTTACTTTATTCTCTTCCGTTTCTTCAACTTAAATGCATTTCCGTCTGAGATAACTTTGTGTTGTAGATCAAAAGGCTACAGATCAACAGTTTGTCTTTCAGGGAGCATTTTTTTTAATAAGCTAATTATATTTACTACATTAACTCTTACCCAAACCTTACCCCAAGCTTGAAAGAATGTTTTGATATTTTTAATAATAATTAAAAACATTATTTACATTATTTTTGAGCAATTTGTACTTTGTCCCCAAAGGGATGATTTTGTTCTTCTATCCCCCACACACTTAGACATATCTAAAACTATGTGTATTGTATAGGTTTCACTCTTTTTTGCTGTACACAAGAAAAGTAAGCATAATAAACTATTTCAGGTTTATAGCCACTTAGTAAACAAAGCTGACACTGAGTCAACCTGACACTTAGGCCAGCTATTGCCTACAGCACTGAAAGAAAGAGTCCACACATATAATGGGATATGACATTATTATCAAGAGAACATCCCTAACATATCTTTGAACCAAGAGGAAAAATAAGGGATATTGGAATCTGTGATTAGTGATTACCCAAACAAATATTTGCTCAAAGAATGTTTTGCAAACATTCCCATTAAAGTTAAAGGTGCCATAGAATTGAAAATTGAATTTACCTTGGCATAGTTGACTATCAAGAGTTCAGTACATGGAAATGACATACAGTGAGTCTCAAACACCATTGTTTCCTCCTTCTTATGTAAATCTCATTTGTTTAAAAGACCTCTGAAGAACAGGCGAATCTCAACATAACACCGACTGTTACGTAACAGTCGGGATCGTTAATATGTACGGCCCCAATATTTGCATATGCCAGCCCATGTTCAAGGCATTAGAAAAGGGCAGGCAGTATTAATGTCTGGATCTGTGCACAGCTGAATCATCAGACTAGGTAAGCAAGCAAGGACAATAGCGAAAAATGGCAGATGGAGCAATAATAACTGACATGATCCATATTTTTAGTGATATTTGTAAATTGTCTTTCTAAATGTTTTGTTAGCATGTTGCTAATGTACTGTTAAATGTGGTTAAAGTTACCATCGTTTCTTACTGTATTCACGGAGACAAGAGCTGTCGCTATTTTCATTTATAAACACTTGCAGTCTGTATAATTCATAAACACAATTTCATTCTTTATAAATCTCTCCAACAGTGTGTAATGTTAGCTTTAGCCACGGAGCATACTATCAAACTCATTCAGAATCAAATGTAAACATCCAAATAAATACTGTACTTACATGATTTGATGCATGCATGCATGACGAACATTTTGTGAAGATACATTTTGAGCGTTATATTAGCTGTGTGAACTTTGTTTATGCAATGTATTAGAGTCGCAAGCTCAGCGGTGGGGAGCGCGAGGATTTAAAGGGGCAGCAGCCTGAATCGGCGCATATTTAATGATGCCCCAAAATAGAGACAGAGCGCATTTAGTATCATCTGAAAACCACGCCCACTGGGGGGAAACAATCCAAACATCTCCATTGACTTTGTATTGCGTGAGGCTCCCTCCTCGTCTTTTCTGACTTATTACAAAAAACAGAACAATGCCTAAAAGCTGCTGTGTGACAAGGTGTACAGCTAACAAGCTAAAAAACCCAGAAATAAGTTTTTATAAGCTGTCGACCCCAAAAAACGAATGTTTAAGGACACAAAAGTGGATACAGGCAGTGAGACAGAGCACAATGGGTCATATTACTATAAGAAATACACTGGAGGGGAACGTAATCGGCGACAACATATGCTAAACAAACAAGCAAAAACAAACCATTCATTATTTTTAACCATGTCAAAGAATTATTTCACCTGTCGCTGATTACGTTCCCCTCCAGTGTATTTCTTATAGTAATATGACCCGTTGTGCTCTGTCTCACTATAAAAACTTATTGGATTGTTTTCCTCCCTGGTGGGCGTGGTTTTCAGATTATGACGCATGTCGCTCTGTCTCTATAGGCAGTTACAAAAATTAATACAAAAAATCTATGGGGTATTTTGAGCTGAAACTTCACAGACACATTCAGTGGACACCTTAGACTTATATTTCATCTTGTGAAAAAGCATTCTAGGGCACCTTTAAAAAAAAACATTATTTTTGAATGTTCCTAAACATTCAAAACGTCCAGTTTTTTAAATGTTTCAAAAATGTTTTTTCTTGGTTATGTGAATGTTAAAGCTGCTGTAGGGAGTTTTTAGAAAACGTTGACTTAGCCTGAAAATTTGAACAAGCACAACTCACAGGTCACTCCCCCTTGCTCTATGCTGCGCTACAGCCCTCCCTCCACAGCTCCTCCCCCATCACAACGGAGCCTGCCATGAACGCGCAGGCTAGTAAGGCGGATAAACAGTTATGGCACATTCACTGGTACAGACGAAACATCAACAATATGATTTACACTGACTATGGCCTGCCCATACTTTGACTACAGTCTTGGTCCTCAAAACATTACGTATTTTGCAATACATGTAATGTAACTATATGACGTTGCACTATTTCTATAAGTAATAAAGAGCTAGTATGATAATATAACGGTAACTAACGTTACAGTATGCAAATAATTATCTATCGATATGTAATGCTAAATAAGGTTTGCTAGTACATTATTTCAGCAACATGACAAGCCAGTGAATTAGTAGGTTTCAATAGTTGCTTTGCACAGTGCGTGACATTTTATCTGTATGTTATGCGGCTAGAGTTTTGACACCGAGTCAATGGGCTCCGACGAGGAATTCACACCCACAGCGACTTCGAGGAGTCAACGGGCGGGGAGAAGAGGAAGCATCAGGCAGGGGACGGGCAGGCCTGTTTTGAAATTATCTTAGTTGTGCAGTTCTTAAAAAATGAAACAAATCAAGTGTAACGTTTGTAGTCTTACATCCCCGAAACCATCACAAACCCCGAATAGATGACACACAAGAATCTGAGAAACAATAAAGTGTATTTTATGGACAAATAAATACACTGCAGACATAAACCATAAACCGCAGCAGTATCAGCCATTTTCTGCTGAACTATTCCATGCAACAAAATAACAAAGAATATGCATGAAAATCACATACCTGAGAAACAATAAAGTGTATTTTATGGACAAATAAATACACTGCAGACATAAACCATAAACTGAAACAAGAAAAACATAAAATGAACAAACTCTGTATGCACTTTTATCACATTTTTTTTACAGTAATCAGGACAGAAAAGAAACACACATACCCGCAGCAGTATCAGCCATTTTCTGCTGAACTATGGTAAGCGCAGAAGGACAAAATAAAGACAGTTTTTTTTATCCACTAGGGGGCACCAAAACACCATTTGATCGAACTTTCCCTCTAAATTCATGTAATTAAACAAAATGAATATTGTTAAAATTAACATTCTTTTTAACTCCGTTACATTCACCCCCACAGAATTACATGAAATTTAGGCATCACCAAAGGTACAAAAATAAAGTCACATAATAAGCATTTCACATCAAAGAAGAACCTCCCATAAAAGGACGGTCAATATGAAAATTATCCCATAAGGATGGACTGATAAGAGAGTAGCGCTACGCTCCCATATCAACAAACGACAGCAGAATGTCCACATACATTCTACAAAATTCTTCAACAATTTCGTATTCTTAGAATACACTTCAATAAATGAGAAGAAAACAAAAATAAATAATTGAGTAAATAAAGAGACCCCCTTAACGGTCAACTAAGGCACCCTACGTCCTCAGGTATATCATTAGAACATGAACCAAGAACTTTAAACCAGTCCAGACAAACTAGGAAAGAAAGAAGAAAAGGCTTTGTCAAATGTTCCATAAAAGTAGATTAACTTTCCTAATTGACAAAGGCTCTGAACATGGACTTACAAACAGCCTCAACATTACGCTTTGCATCTTGAATTACAGCCTGACCTGACATTGTTTGAATTAATCTGTCAACTGGCTTGATGACACGGCCAAAGCGTGATCTGATCTGTCTGGTGGAACTAGGGTTAACTGGCGTATGTGTGTTCAGAATCACACCGGAAGACTGAGAGTGTGCTCGAGCAGGCGTAACAGTGCTTGCAGATTCTATGTTTCCTGAATCTGAATGGCTTTCATCTTCAGTGACATTCACATCAGCTGTTACTTCATCTGACTTCACAGATGTACTTTCAAAAGGCGTCGCTGGAGCAGCTTGTGGTGTTGGATTAACTATAACATCACCTGAGACTACAGTCGAAGTTGGTTCTTGACTCACATCAGGTAAGTGAGTAACCCAACTCAATGTTCTGTCAGTATCGTCATCCACATGACTGGTCAGAGGAACTGACTCGCAGGCTATGCCATCATCCATGTGTGTGGCTGAGACTTCACTTAACACTGAGCAGTCTTTCTGGCTTGATGAATTTGAAGGCATGCTACTATGGGGTTCACTCACAAGGGAAACCGTACAGTCCACAGATATTTCATCAGGCACAGGCAGGAAGTTGACCAGCAACAAGAGATTGCGATGAACCACCTTCTCCTGACCTGTGGCAGGGTGTCGAATTCTGTAAGTGTGAGTTTGAGGCTTGTGGTCCACTACAGTGTAGACAGTGGACTCCCACCGGTCAGCAGTTTTTCTTTTTCCCCTCTCGGCCTTATTCGCCAACAACACTTGGTCTCCCACGTCGATGGTGAGCCCCTTCACTCTGCGGTTATACAGAGCTGCATGTCTCTTCTGTTCTTTGGTGGCATGCTGTTGTGCAATCACCATGGCCTCTTTTAGATCTTTAACAAGTGTGTCAACAAACTTGTCGTAGCTGATCACATTCTGATCATTCAAGACTGAACGGAAGAGAATGTCAACTGGAAGCGTGGTACCCTCCCAAACATCAAATAGAAGGGTGCATAGCCTGTAGACTCGTGTGTTGTGCAATTGTACAGGAACGTCAACGTCTACAAACGTCTCGGCCAATCCCTCTTGACATCCGGAGACAGAGCACGGATCATGTTGCCCAGTGTCCTGTTAAAACGTTCCACACTACCGTTGCCCATCGGGTGGTAAGGGGTTGTATGTGATTTCTTCACTCCTGAAAATCTGAGAAGTTCACCAATGAGCCGGCTCTCAAAACTTGCACCCTGGTCGCTGTGTATACGTTCCGGTAGGCCATAGATACAAAAATATTTGTCCCACAAGACCCTGGCAACTTGCTTGGCGGATTGATCTTGGCAAAAAAAAGCCTGAGCTAGCCTTGTAAAATGGTCGGTTACAACTAAGACGTCGATGGATTTATTCTTAGCATCTTCTGCTGACCAAAAATCAATACAGACCAGCTCTAGTGGTCTTGTAGAACTTATGTTCTCCAGAGGAGCTCTGCCGGAAGGGTCGGGACTTTTGCTTATGATGCAGCGTTGACAGTGGCGCACATAATCACGTACTCTGTGCTCCATGTTTAGCCAGAAGAAACGCTGCTTTGCCAAACTAACAGTCCTGAATTGACCTTGATGGCCACTATCATCAGATCACATCCACCAACGACTCTGGAACAACATACTGGAAGCGTTTCGTCCTTAATGACTGGTTATGAGACACCCTGTAGAGAACACCATTCCTCACAATCAATTTCTCCCAATGTTTGAGGTAACGAAGCACTGCAGCTGCCTCTCATGCTCTTTCCCACCTTGTGGGTCTCTGGCGACTCTCAACGTAAGACATGACTCTCGATAACACTCTGTCATTCATCTGCTTGTCACGCAGGTCCTCCACAGAAAATGCTGGCAATGTGTCCTGGCCTGCAGGAACCAACTGAGGCAGGTGATCCACGACTGCCATAGCCCGTGTATCAGCACCAGATTCCCACTCCATATGAGAAGTCAAGACAGCAGTGACATCCGAGCCTGCAACAGTAAGATGATCCACGCCAAAACCATTATTGACTGTGCATGACTGTCGTTGTTGGATAACACTTTCTTCCTGATTTTTACCACAGGACCATCTGAAAGCATCCTGCACAGAGTTAGTTGATATCCTTTTCATGTCGGTCAACATGGAATCATAAGGCACTTGAAGCAGTCTTTGTGTCACCCCACTCTTGACAAAAGGAACTCTGCTGAGGGAGTCAGCTATGACATTCTGAGGGCCAGGTACATACTTTATATCAAAGTTGAAGCCGGCCAATTTGGCCACCCAGCGCTGTTCACAGCAGTCCAGCTTAGGCTTTGTGAGTATGTGAGCAAGCGGATTGTTGTCAGTTAAAACAGTGAAATTGTGTCCCTTTAGCCAGTGGCCAAACTTTTCACAAATGGACCATTTCAGGGCCAAAAATTCCAAGCGGTGCGCGGGGTAGTTCCGCTGTGAACGTGAAAGGGATTTGCTGGCGAAAGCAACTGGTCTCGCTCTAGTCTCCCCTTCCTGGACTTGTGACAACACAGCCCCAATACCATCCAGGGAAGCATCTGTCGCCAATATGAAGTGACGTGAGAAATCCAGGTGAGCTAGAACAACACTCCTGACCAGAGACGTTTTCAGCTGCTCAACTGCATCATGCTGCGCTTGAGACCAATCCTCAGGTCTTAACTTCCTGTTCTGACACAACACATTTTGAGTCCTTTTCTTCCGTCCCCTGACTTTCTGACCTTGAAGAAGTTCAAAGAGAGGTTTTGCTTTAACAGAATAATTTGGAATGAAATGTTGATAATAATTCATCATCCCCAAAAAGGATCTGATTCTCTTCTGAGATGGTGTCTTCCCATCCGCTTCCATCAGGTCAGAACTGTTCAACTTGGAAATACACTCCACCTTATCAGGGTCCGTAGACACTCCGTCCTTGTTTATGACATGCCCCAGAAACTTTACTGATGCTCTCAAGAGGTGACATTTTTTTGGAGCAAGTTTCAGACCATGGGCCCGTAGCCTTCCAAACACCATCTCCAAACGATCAAGTGCAACTTGCTCATTCGGACCAAAGACGATCAGATCATCTATATAACACAGAATGCTGAGAAAGTTTTGATCGCCGAAAATACTGTTCATCATCCGCATAAAGCTACCGGGACTATTGCAAAGGCCTTGAGGTAGCCTATTGTACTCAAACAGGCCCATTGGAGTGGTAAAGGCAGTGAATTTTCGATCGTCCTCATGCAGCGGCATGTTGTAAAAACCTGACGTGAGGTCCATTGTACTGAACAGAGCATTACCACCAAGTGCTACCAGGCAATCTGCCTGATGTGGAAGAGGGTGGGCATCTTTTAAAGTTCTTCTGTTTAACCAATGGAAGTCAGTACAAACCCGAAGATCCCCATTCTTCTTCCACACTAAAACAAGTGGAGATGCATATTCACTTGTAGAACAACGAATTATCTCTTTTTCCTCCATTTCTGTCAGGACCTGGTGCAGCTTGTGGTACTGACTGGGGGCTACTCGCCTGAAAGGGAGTCTGAATGGCCTGGGGTCTGAAAGGTGGATCCTATGTACAAAGCCCTTAGCTTCTCCACAGTCAAGGTGATTTCTTGAAAAGATGTCTTCATATGTCAAGATCAAACTGACTAATTGCTGCTTGTATTGATCAGAAACATCACATGACTCTACATCAAGGTCAGACAGTCCCATGGATTTCAACCTTTCACTTGCAGATATTGACTGGGCCCCGCAGTCAGACAGACCCATGGGACAGCTTACAAGGGGCGGTTCAACTGCATCCACGCTCTCAACATCCTCAAGTGCGATACAAGGATATATATCAGCCAGTTTTGCATTACGTCTTAACAGTATAGGTCTCCCTGATGTTATAATCACCTTCAAAGGGACCCATCCATCGCTCCACAATGGCGTGACGAGTCTAGCTACCATGACACCCCTGGGAATCGAATGAGAAGTGGTGGGCTCTGTCATGACAGCACTACCTGGTGATGCAACAGCCGATTTCGATAGTCTCCCCCACACCAAATATTCAGAACCAGGCTCAAGACAAACAGCCGAATTGCATCTCACTGTTCCAAGTTTCTCAGGCATGTCTTTACCTCTCCAGTGATTTAGTCCAGCGAGCATGGACAGAAAGCTCTCACATTCAGGATTCTTTGATGTAGGGCCAGACACAGCTCTCCAGAAACCCTCACACTGCTTGATATGTCGCAGGATATGTTTGATGACATTAGTTCCAATTATGAGTTCGTCGTGTTGGCCAGAAACCACTAGAGTAGGAACAATCATTTTCAAGCCATAAACTTCCATGGTCAGATTATAAACAGATTTAGGCTTAACACGCAATCCACCACAGCCCACTAGGACTACATCAGTGCTCAGCTCACTGCTTCCATCAACTATTCCCGCTTCTCTCAGTCTCATCTCAGCTGTGTCATTTATGGTGCAGGCTGCTGCACTATCCATCATGGCTCCCAATGTCACTTTTTCTCCGATTTTCACAGGTGTATAAAAGAGGCTATCGTGTCCCCCAACAACATGTGTGTTTTGATACACAATATTTAGTTCATCAACATTTTTCTCATTCAAATAACATCCATCTTCAAACTCAGTAACAACTTGGGAGTTGCAAGAATGACCCGTACTGCCTCCCTCCAAATACGGGTCCACTAGTTTCCCTCCATATTGTCCCGGACAGAGGAAAGTTTTGGACAATCACGTTTTGCATGTCCAGGTAAGAAGCATTCGAAACACAGCTTGTCAGTTATGCAGTGCGTCACAGTGCTGTGCTTGTTATCATGACACACACGACATGTATTTCTGGCATAGCGCCTCTGCAACCTCGAGCTGACTCTGTGAGTGGGAACATCACGTGACTGAACTCTATCCATCAGCTGCTCTAACATCTCCATCATACGTGAGAGCACTTGACTTTCAGGCTGCTGTGTATTCTGTGTCATGGTTTGGACTGCAGGCATGTTCGGAGCAGGACATGACCGACATTGAACAGTACTGGGCTCTGCTGAGAGTTCTGGCTGCTTACATGTACTTGGCACTAATGGAAAACTTGATGCATCCTGAACAGCAGACTGCGAAAAGCTGACGAGGTGATCATGTTCAGTACATTCTTTATTAAGCACAGCTGAAGTGTGGCTTTTCACATGCACACCAGCACGACCCATGTATTCTCTTTGATAGTCATCAATTCTGCTCTGTATGTCTTTAGCTCTCCATTCATGGATAGGTTTACATCTGAATACAGTAGCCAAACCTGGGTCTGGACAATGCTTGATGAACATCCTTGTCACCTCTTCACTCATGTCAGCCAGTTGCTTTCCTTGTCTATGGAGGCCATCGTTTGCCAGATCAGCAGCCTTGTTGATCCGAATCCAATAGTCTACTGGATTCTCTCCAGCTCTGGGAAGAGTAGCATAGAAATCGGCAAGAGGTAAGCATGACGAGGTCTCACTGAAATACTGTAGCAGAATATTATAAATCAGCTCAGGATTCTGCTTCACATCAAGCGTATAATCACTACGCAGACTGATTTTAACGACATCTTTGGCTTTTCCAGCAAGTCTGCTCATAATTTCCTCAGCTTGTTCTGAGATGGGACATTTCTGCTTTCTTATACAAGCTTTAGTTCTATCAACCCACTCTTTAATACAGTACTTGTCAGATTTGTCGCCACAGAACATGTCGTGTTCTGACCCCACATGCACTGACACGTGTGGCACCATCATTGGCATAGACTGTTCTGGTCTCATCTGTGATCGAGTTTGGTGGTCTAGCGAATCACTCTGGTTGTTATTACTTGCATTTACTAAGCCTGCTGAGAGCAGCCTGGAGACGATTGATTCTCCAATCTGTGCACCTAACTGGCCCACCATATCTGTGAGATGGCTAATAGCATCCCTCTCAGCATTTGGTGTCGAAGTACAAGGGAATTCAACTGTGGCATGCACAACAGGGGAATTATTTGTTGTTAAATTTAAACCACGACCCCCACTGTGGTCATTGTGAGACCTCGACTGACCCACCCCCCTTCTGACACCTTCACTGAAAACATCATTCCCAGAAGCTCCAACGAGCCAACCACCCCTCCCTCTGGGAAAACGAGTGGCTTCCATGAATGTTCTATCCATATCAGTATCACAATCAATTTTTTCAGTCATATCTCAGTCACTGTTACTTACAAGTAATAAAAAAATGAGTATATATTATATAATTAAACTGAGAAAATGACACACTGAAACAACACTCCAGTTAGAATATACAGAAAATATATACAAGCAGTTCAAAAAGCTGTATATCAGTGTAAATGTGCTCAAAAGTCCATATCCAAAAAGTGTTAAGTGATTGACAGTCACTCAGCTTTGATCATGTATTGTGTATGCGTTTACTGTCTTTGTCCATAACATCGAAGATCCAAACGGGGTTCAAACACATCTGAGGAGCAGCAATCACGGCCGATCTGCATCAAGCTGATCAGGGCGATCCAAAGAGTCACGGCACCAGTGTAACGTTTGTAGTCTTACATCCCCGAAACCATCACAAACCCCGAATAGATGACACACAAGAATCTGAGAAACAATAAAGTGTATTTTATGGACAAATAAATACACTGCAGACATAAACCATAAACCGCAGCAGTATCAGCCATTTTCTGCTGAACTATTCCATGCAACAAAATAACAAAGAATATGCATGAAAATCACATACCTGAGAAACAATAAAGTGTATTTTATGGACAAATAAATACACTGCATACATAAACCATAAACTGAAACAAGAAAAACATAAAATGAACAGACTCTGTATGCACTTTTATCACATTTTTTTACAGTAATCAGGACAGAAAAGAAACACACATACCCGCAGCAGTATCAGCCATTTTCTGCTGAACTATGGTAAGCGCAGAAGGACAAAATAAAGACTGTCTGCAGTTTTTTTTATCCACTAGGGGGCACCAAAACACCATTTGATCGAACTTTCCCTCTAAATTCATGTAATTAAACAAAATGAATATTGTTAAAATTAACATTCTTTTTAACTCCGTTACACAAGCAGGGATACTTACTTGTCAAGCAGAAATGTGGCTAACTCTGCATCGGTTTTTAATCCTTTCAGGACACATAGCTCCCTCCACCTCGGAAAAGTCGCTCCAATATTTACCCTCGTTTTATTTCGGGCTCTATCTAATTCTTTCTTTTTGGCTTTTTTATCATCGTCATCTGTCTTTTTCCGTTTACCCGTCTTTATTTTATGAGCAGGTGCCACTCCAGGAACTGGCAGTTTGGATTGTTTTTCCGCCATGAGCAAAGCTGCGGCACACCGGTAATCTTGAATTTGACGCCTGTACGCGCTCTGCATGAGAGGAGTGTGATCAGCGCGCATGCGAGCTTGATTGACACTGCTAAGACACTCCTCCTGGCTCTGATTGGTTGTTTCTTACCGGGAGCGGTGTATTTCTGCAAATGGCAATAGGACCACTGGGAGGAGCCAGATGAGCTTGATTTTTTTCACAGATTATCTGTCTCATATTCTAATGTCAGGACATAATGACAGATTTAACAAATATGTAAAAAATAAATTTTTACAAAAGTTACCTACTGCAGCTTTAAGGGAACATTCCATTTCATCATTTTGCAAACGTAATAGGAACATTCTAAAACTAGTAACATTTATAAAACATACATCAAACTATATGTTTCAGGTAAAATAATAATAATAAAAAACATTCCTTGAAAAATGTACAGATAATATTTTTGTGCTAACATTATTAAAGACCAGATAACTTTGAACAAATGTTACATTAACATTACCGGATGAACATTTATTCATAACTTTGAGGGAAACTCAACGTTAGTTCTGAGAACATTCCCTGTTAGCTGGGTAGACTGTTGGTTTGTTTTTGTAAGGAAAAATATTGTCTTAATGAAAAGATAAAAATGCTAAATGATTTCTCTAAGGATTAAGTTAATGGTTACGGGAAAGAAAATATAATTAGATCATACACCTGCAACTACCTGCAAATACATATCCTCATTTGCCCACACAGAGCTCATGCGGATAAAGTGAAAGAAGTATGCAGAATTAGTCTCTCGCTTGTGCAACAAAAAGTTAAATATTCAGTTGTTGACCCACACCCAGTGATAAGCCAAAAGCAGTTAATTAAAAAGAAAAATGTCTCTGAAATTAGACCATGTCCTTGACTTAATGCTTCTGAGAGGTCTGGGAAAATATTCAAGGGAGTTCAGGAGCAAGTGTTTGATCACAAGCCAGTTTCGTCTGTGAGAATCAGTGTGCATCACAAATTTTTAATGGCTATTTGTTTATTTATTTGTTTGTTTGTTTGTCTTATTCATCATCATCATGGGATTGTGTAGGACCATCTACTATCCCAGAACTGTTTATCACAGCATTTTGTCACTCAACTACCAATACCAGACACTACATTGCACCCTTTATACCACAGCACTGTAGAATGCATGATTGATGCATGGCTGACAGGCATTCTTATCTAAGGTGTATAATTTTTGTTTTTCAATAACTACACGGCTATGGAGTTGTTCCGAAACTGATCATATTGTAGTTCTAAATCACAGCAAATTATTTTAGTTGTTTAAAATAGCAATACCACTTCATTTATGTTTGTTTTTGTTTTCACTCTGGCCTAGTCAGTCTAATAATTCATGGTTGTATAACTGACTCCACCACGCAAAGAAAAGGCAACAAATGGCATCAAAAAGAAATATATTTATATATTTCAGAAAATGTTTTGTTCAAAAAAATGTTTTCTTTGTTTCCTTCTGTTTTCTCTTTTTTGCAGAAATAGCTGGAAATTATACTGTTGTGATGTAATTTAGTAAACAACTATATACCGATAAACAGACTATAGACTTTTAGTTGAAAACAATGATATACTGTACAGTATGGTGACTTGATTCATTTTTAACACATTCAAACTGCTTCCATTCTCGGACAACTGTGACAAAACATCAGCTTAGCCAGCTAGATAGCTTTTGCCCTGGTGAGAGTTCATAACAACAATGTTCAGTAAACCAAAGTTTGTAAGGCATAAAATCAAATGTATAATCAACGAATGAAGTAGTCTGATGTTGAATTGAGATGTCTTTGCCAATGTGTAAGTGTGTGTGTGTGTGTGTGTGTGTGTGTGTGTGTGTGTGTGTGTGTGTGTGTGTGTGTGTGTGTGTGTGTGGAGACATAACCTCATTTTTGGCAGCCTGAATAGCAGAAACCTGCGTTCTTTCTCTCTCTGTATCTCTGTGACTCTTTTGTTGTCTCTCTGTTCTTGATAAAGATTTTCATTCAGAGATGGTAGCCACTGTTCTCCCTCTGTTCTGTAAACAGCACAAAGCTCTTAAAAAGAATAACCAGTGAATAGGAGGGTAGCACATTACAGGAGGGTATACATTAATAGGAGGGTAGCACATTACAAGTAATGCAGGTTACGTAATTAGATTACTTTTTCAAGTAACTAGTAAAATAATGCAATACTTTTAAATTTACAACAAAATATCTGAGTTACATTTTCAAATAAGTAAAGCAAGTAGATTTGTTTTTTCAATTAATTGACTGACACCTCTACTGTCCCCATGTTGAGAGAAATAGTGAGTATGTGCAGAGGTGTGCTGGGTGAACATGATTATTGTAGTTTTAGACTAAATGTGAGTGTACAAAAATGTACACAATTTTCTTTTCTTTTTTTTTTTGTCCATCTCTCAGATGGTAGAACACTTCACTGCCACCCCTTGAAGGCCAGTATGTGCCCACAGCTGCCAGCCTTTCCTGCCGCTTTGTTTCCATGCCAACACTAAAGGCTCTCAGATCGTGATGGACAAAACACAGCGCAGTGTGCACCGAATTGCCAGCTTCTGTAATGCTATCACCTTCACCAACCGGCCAATCAGAATCAATGAACAGGTCCGGCTGAAGGTATGGTAACCTAACTCTCACCCGTTTCCACATCCTGTGTTGTCCCAAAATAGCCCTCACATATCCCTCTTTCACATCACTCCATCTCAAACTTTCCCAGCGAAGGAAAAACAGAAAGAGAATGCTAGAAATACTAACATGTGAGGTTGTGCCTGTTATCTTGTTCTGGTGAATGAGGTTGTTTAGGGAATGAAAAAAAAAACTAAGAATCCTTTTCTGATAAATGTGTCTGCTGGTCTCTTTTTATAGATTTTATAAATATTAAAAAATCTTGTGTATATATAAATATACTCAGCAAAAAAAGAAACGTCCCTTTTTCAGGACTGTGCATTTCAACAATAATGTTGTAAAAATCCAAATAACTTTACAGATCTTCATTGTAAAGGGTTTAAACAATGTTTTCCATGCATGTTCAATTAACCATAATCAATTAATTAACATGCACCTCTGGAATGGTCGTTAAGACCTTAACAGCTTACAAAAAGTAGGCATTTAAGGTCACATTTCTAAAAACGCAGGACACTAAAGAGACTTGTCTACCGACTGTGAAAAACACCCAAAGAAAGGTGCCCAGGGTCCCTGCTCATCTGCGTGAACGTGCATTTGGCATGCTGCAGGGAGGCATGAGGACTGCTGATGTGGCTATAGGGCAATAAATTGCCATGTCCGCACTGTGAGACGCCTGAGACAGCGCTACGGGAGACAGGAAGGACAGCTGATCATCCTCTTTTAGTGTTCATACAAATATTTACACATTAAGTTTACTGAAAGTAAAAACAGTTGAAAGTCAGAGGACGTTTCTTTTTTTGCTGAGTATATATGGCAATTTTATAAATATTCTTTTAAAAAGTGTCATTTTAGCTAACTCCATCGGTTTCTCTGACTTTTGGTCTCTTCTTTTAGATCACAAAGAAACAGGGATGTTGGAGTGGTGCCCTGCGAGTGGGTTTCAGTACAGTGGACCCGTCTGACTTAAGTTCAGCGTGGCTGCCACGGTTCGCATGCCCAGATCTGGTCAACGAGACGGGATTTTGGGCCCGAGCACTTCCTGAGGAACAATGTGAAGAAGGAACTATTCTGTCCTTCTGGTTAGATAACACAGGACGAGTGTTTTACCGGGTTAATGGCAGCTCTCCGATCTTCTTCTTCATTGGTGTCCCAACCGGAGAGCCAGTATGGGCAATCATTGACATTTACGGGCTGACACGTGGAGTACAGCTACTTGGTGAGTTCACATTCCTCTCAGGCCCTGTTTATACCTGGTATTAAATGGTTATTTCACCCAAAAATGAAAAATCTGTCATTAATTACTCACCCTCATGTCGTTCCACACACGTCTTCGGTATGGAGTTTCTTTTGTGTCTTTTTTATTCAAACAAACATATTGTGTTTGAGAGTAAAACTAATTATTTTGTAATTAAAAAATATATATATTGCAAAAAAAGTCGTCTTAAGGCTCAAAAATGAAGTTGATAACAGAATTATTTGCAGTGCGTGTAAATCTTTGAAAACCTTTATTTTTCCTTTTGCACTTCTAGAACTTTTCATCCCAAACCCACACATTTTGCTCTCTTTTCTGCTGTCTTTTTTGCGGGTCAAAATATTTTGCTTGCAAGGTGAATAGGTTTGCAAGCTGAAAAGTTTTGCAAGTTGAAAAGTTTTGCGAATTGAAAAGTTTTGTTTGCACGTGAAGCTGTAGCTCAGTGGGCGGTCTCTACCAACCAGGATGAAAGGCATTTTTCTATTGGTCACCCTCGATTGAAGTGACAAGTTGGCCATGCCCACTACGGTTTCCAGCCTCTGCTGCTGCCACCGAGAAGATAAGAGAAGCGAGAATGGTGACCAACAGGTCGTTTACTGGGTAAGATAACTAATTTAATATCATAAACGCAGTGACAAGTGAACTGAATGATTCTCTCTTCTTATGCTGCCGTTGACTAGATTTTATTAACGTTAGCCAACACTAGCAGCCAGAGCCACCATTAGTAACGTTTGCCGTGTGGTCGATGTCCAGTGTTGCTAGCTGAGCTGACATTCATAATCACATTTGGATTTTCTCAGCGTAAAGGTTGAGAGGCACTATTTTCGATGTTCGTAGAGTTGGGCCTAGGTTCTGGGGTAAAAATATCCGCTTGTTAACTCGTGACGTAAGGAACGCCGTTTCTGGGTCCAAGCCCCGGCTAGTTTGACTTGAGAATGCCATCTCCGCGGCCGTTTATGAGCGCTATTTATTCATAATAAACATTTATCATTTTAAAGTTACACGTTTAAAATACTTACAGTCTATACAACAGTCTCCATGGTCGCAGACATTAATATTTTAACGATTTATAAAAGATGAATCACTGTCTGGACATCTGGGATTTTGGTATGGAGATAAAGGTTATGATTATAATTTTTTTTTGTAGTATTACACCACATTATGTCAACCTTTACGCTGAGAAAATCCAAATGTGATTATGAATGTCAGCTCAGCTAGCAACACTGGACATCGACCACACGGCAAACGTTACTAATGGTGGCTCTGGCTGCTATGGTTGGCTAACGTTAATAAAATCTAGTCAACGGTAACACTAACTACAGACTGGTCTAGCCAACGTTAAGTATTTAAATGGGACAGCATAAGAAGAGAGAATCATTCAGTTCACTTGTCACTGCGTTTATGATATTAAATTAGTTATCTTACCCAGTAAACGACCTGTTGCTCGCCATTCTCGCTTTTCTTATCTTCTCGGTGGCAGCAGCAGAGGCTGGAAACCGTAGTGGGCGTGGCCAACATGTCACTTCAATCGAGGGTGACCAATAGAAAAATGCCTTTCATCCTGGTTGGTAGAGACCGCCCACTGAGCTACAGCTTCACGTGCAAACAAAACTTTTCAATTCGCAAAACTTTTCAACTTGCAAAACTTTTCAGCTTGCAAACCTATTCACCTCGCAAGCAAAATATTTTGACCCGCAAAAAAGACAGCAGAAAAGAGAGCAAATTGTGTGGGTTTGGGATGAAAAGTTCTCGAAGTGCACAAGGAAAAATAAAGGTTTTCAAAGATTTACACGCACTGCAAATAATTCTGTTATCAACTTCTTTATTTTTGAGCCTTAAGAAGACTTTTTTTGCAATATATATATTTTTTAATTACAAAATAATTAGTTTTACTCTCAAACACAATATGTTTGTTTGAATAAAAAAGACACAAAAGAAACTCCATACTTCGGAAGACAAATTAAGATGTTTGAAATGAAATCCGAGAGGTGTATTACTTGTCCATAGACAGCAATATAATCAACACTTTCAAGGTTCAGAAATGTACTAAAGACATTGTTTAAACCATTGACGTGACTGCAGTAGTTCAACCTTAATTTTATGAAGCAATGAGAATACTTTTTGTATTTTGTACTTTTTGGCCGCCCAATACTAAGCCAGCATTCGGACGTAAACACGGAAACCTTCACTGTGCTTAATACGTCACCTGCGTAAGGATAATGACAGGGAAGAGAAGAGTTTGTCGAATAAAGTTGTTTTGTTTTTGTGTACAAAAAGTACTCCCATCTTAATTTGTGTTCCAAAGTAAACAGGTCTTATGGGTGTGGAACAAAATGAGGGTGAGTAATTAATGACAGAATTTTCATTTTTGGGTTAACTAACCCTTTAAGAAGCATTTTGGTCAATCGGATCACACGCTAAATACAGGTGTAAATGGGGTCTAAAACATTTTGAGCTTCTCCACTTTCGACCACTTCCAGAGGTAGTTGAAAACTCATTCGACCCTTTCGTAGTGTACACGCTCATGTGGACGAGTGTGTTCAAACAGCCACAAAAGGGCCCCTACTCTCTGCCTACTGACCTAATGCATAAACATTATAGGAAGCATGCTAGCTTTGTCAGCTGGAGACCCAAGTTTGTTTTGAAGACGAAAAACGTACCAAGCACAATGTTCTCTCACCATTCCTGATATCTAACACTCACTCACAATCGGTGTCTTGCTGCTGTTGGTGCAGAAACTAAAGCTCTCTGTATGTTTTTCTGATGTCTCTGGGCACATTCATAAGTAAATTGCACAAGCTTATTTTTAGATTGAAAGATCTGAAATAAACATACATTTACCCTCCCATAGACCCTCCCCTCAAATAAATCAGGACATCATATGAAATATAAAGTTTTGCAAATTTAAACCAAGAAGTCATCCAACTGGCCTGAAGCTGGTATGTCTGACATCTCTGTGAAATAACACTCTATGCAGATCAGATGATGTGCCATTCAGAGTTTGCTCCAAGTGGAATTGCTGAGCTCCAGGTTGGCGTGTAATGTGGGCCAGTATCTGAGCTGCGCTTCACTGAGCACGTGCTGATCGCTTGATGAGTTGTAAAGTTCACAGAGGCCGCTTGTTTTCGCTGTGCCGAGCATATTTAAACAATTTAAATTCACAACATTTAAAAATAGAATCCTAGATTTATACACTCTTATCCTAATTACAAAAACTGCCCAATGGAAAAAAGATTGGAGAGAATGGAATGTTGCCTAGCAACACTTCCAGAATTCCAGAATGTTGGCAAAGTGAGAAAAAACTATTTGTGTTTATACAAAATCAATAAAACTCAAAGCTGAATAGAAACAGAGTTATTCCATTCATAATTCTTGTGAGATTCTATTGAAACAAAGTCAATTAAAGCCAATTTAAGCCAATTAAACACTCCATGAGACCATGAGAAGAATTATGCTTTAATCTTTATTTAAACTAGATTACACATACAGATTCACAATACAGCTGTTGTTGTTGTTGATGTTTGGTATTATTATTCAGCAGTTTTCTTCATCTAAAAAAAGCTTGATTGGCAGTTAATATGGTCAAAGGTTAACAGTGTTTTGGAAGTGACTTTGAAACGTCATCATAAGTTAAAGTAGTTAAACTACCATTTTGAAAAATTACTGGAGAAGCTACATTGTTTTGAAAAGAGAGGTCTTCTCTCACACACTCTCTTTCTCTCTTTCTTACGTTTGAGTAAAAACATGTTTCTGTTACAGTCAGATAGCATATAGCATAGTGTGTGTGTGTGTGTGTGTGTGTGTGTGTGTGTGCGCGCGCGTGTGTGTGTGTGTGTGTGTGTGTGTGTGTGTGTGTGTGTGTGTGTGTGTGTGTGTGTGTGTGTGTGTGTGTGAGCGTTTCTGTGACATATGAGGACACAAATTTGTATAATGACATGGGTATGACATAGGTATTACAAGGAGAGGTTGACTTATGAGGACATTACCCCATGTCCCCATTCTTCAAAAGGCTTATAAATCATACAGAATGAGTTTTTTTGAGAAAGTAAAAATATGCACAGTTTCCTGTGATGGGTAGGTTTAGGGGTAGGGGTAGTGTAGGGTGATAGAAAATACGGTTTGTACAGTATAAAAACCATTACGCCTATGGAATATCCCCACAATTCACAAAAACAAACCTACTAGACATGCAAATACACATACACACATACCACATTTTGCTTCTGTTATCCAACTAGCAACATCCGCTATGTGTATTCAAGCTTATTTTCAGTTGCACTTTGCCTCTGTATAAATAGACAGACATAGTTAGGTTTATAGATCAACAATCCTCAAGCAATTCGCACTGTGCTATCTCATGTTACCTCTGCCGCTTCCAAAATGTGTTTATTGTCAGATGGCCAGATGCTGTGACTAAAATCACCTCCTGTTCTAACTAATGTAGATCACACCACGTCTGACATTTTGTCAATGTGTTTCAATTCTAAATAGAAGGTCCCTTGTACTGTAGGTCATCACATATTACCTTACAAATGCATTTTTGAATTTTTAAATATCAGTATAACAGAAATCATTTAAAGGTGACCTAGAATTAAAAATTGAATTTATATTGGCATAGTTAAATAACAAGAGTTCAGTACATGGAAATGACATACAGTGAGTCTCAAACTCCATTGTTTCCTCCTTCTTATATAAATCTCATTTGTTTAAAAGACCTCCGAAGAACAGGCGAATCTCAACATAACACCGACTGTTACGTAACAGTCGGGATGTACGCCCCCAATATTTGCATATGCCAGCCCATGATCGAGGCATTACACAAGGGCAGCCAGTATTAACATCTGGATGTGCACAGCTTAAATCGTCAGACTAGGTAAGCAAGCAAGGACAACAGCGAAAAATGGCAGATGGAGTGATAATAACTGACATGATCCATGATAACATGATATTTTTAGTGATATTTGTAAATTGTCTTTCTAAATGTTTCTTTAGCATGTTGCTAATGTACTGTTAAATGTTACGGTTAAAGTTACCATTGTTTCTTACTGTATTCACGGAGACAAGAGCTGTCGCTATTTACATTTTTAAACACTTGCAGTCTGTATAATGCACAAACACAACTTTATTCTTTATAAATCTCTCCAACAGTGTGTAATGTTAGCAAAACCTCAAACTCATTCAGAATCAAATGTAAATATCCAAATAAATACTATACTCACATAATCCGATGCATGCATGCAGTATGCATGACGAACACTTTGTAAAGATCCATTTTGAGGGTTATATTAGCTGTTTAAACTTTGTTTATGCACTGTTTAAGGCAAGCGTGAGCTCCGGGGGCTGAGAGTGCGAGCATTTAAAGGGGCCGCAGCATCGGCGCATTTCTAATTATGCCCCAAAATAGGCAGTTAAAAAAATTAATTAAAAAAAATCTATGGGGTATTTTGAGCTGAAACTTCACAGACACATTCAGTGGACACCTTAGACTTATATTACATCTTGTAAAAAAACGTTCGATGGCACCTTTAAAATATTTAAAGAGAACCAATGCACATGCCTCCTTCCTTTTGATTTTAGGTTTCATGACCCTAGTGTCTCTGAAGCTTCTATGTCTCAAAAATTCCTGTTCAGATTAGTCAGTGTCAGCTGAAGGCAGTTCAGTGGATGGCATGCGACGTCAAGCCCGGAACCTAAAAACAACCCAAAGAGGAATATCTATTGCATCTGAGAACATTTCTGCTGATGCGGCTGCAGTAAAAGTTATAGCAGACCAGTAATTTCCATCACTGAAGCTCTGGTGTTCTCATTAGCGGCTGTCCACCGTATACCATATGTGTATGGCCATTTATTATTATTATTTCCAATGATGAAAAAAATGATGAAGTTGTGCTGCTCAATATTTTGGTGGAAACCATGATACCTTTTTTTCTTGGCCACGTACACACTGTAAAGTTTCAGGAGTGACAACCGCATTTAAAGGGTTAGTTCACCCAAAAATGAAAATTCTGTCATTACTTACTCACCCTCATGTGTCCCAAACCCTTAAGATCTTCATTCATCTTCAGGAACACAAATTAAGATATTTTTGATGAAATCCGAGACCTTTCTTGACCTCCAATAGACTGCAACGGTATTACTACTTTCAAGGCCCAGAAAGGTAGTAAAGAAATTGTTAAAATAGTCATTGGTTCAACCTTAATGTTAAAATGACAAGAATACTTTTTGTGCACAAAAAAAACTGCAAAAATAATGACTTTATTCAACAATTTCTTCTCTTACATGTCAGTCTCCTACACTGTTCAAGTAGTAAACACAGTGCAGCGCTTCGGGTTCTACGTTAGATCGCCTCTTGAACGTGCTCTTGTGTTGCCATATCCACTTATTATAAGTGTATTTGGGCTTGTTGTTTATGCATGGCTTATAAAGCTAATGATTTGCAGAGTTATTAAAGCGTTGTAGTGATTTTGGACTAGCCTCACTCGAGGGTACCACAGATTTAGTGGTTTATGGTCTTAGATATTAATATTAATATTTTGTATTAATATTAATATTGAGTCAGATGATTTCTTCCAATATTTTCGGGGCACCAGTCAAGTTTCACCTTGACAATAAAGAACAATCATGGAAGATTGTTGACTGAATTACAATTATATGAATTGGAGGAAGTTCATCATCTGACCAATCTGAAGGATTTGTGAGATATCTTGTGAGACTATCGTTCTTGTAGAGCCTTTACTGTATTATCAACACAAGGAAGACACAAGTGTAATAAATGGATTTTATTAACAAAAGGATAGACAAGAGTAACTAACAACTACTGGATGGATAAAGTGCAAAAAGACTGATAAATGCAAGTGGATGAGTTGGATGTTACTATGGCAGTTACAAGTTAATCTTATGGAAAGATAAACTGTAGTTTCTCCAGAAGAAATAAGGCAAACCGTATTCTGAATTCGACAAATAAACCGAGAGATTATTTGTTATCAACTGATATCAGCTATGCAAGATCTAATGCAAATTAGATAAACATATACTGACAGTATACACTAATGCCAAGGTCTCTAGAAAGAGGTTTGGTAAGTGATATTTACGTCTGCCTGGTCGTGCTGAATCCGAAGGTGACGTCTTCCACTTGTTGAGCTGAGCAGCGTTGCAGTGGGAAGAAAGGAGTTGGAATCCGGTTCACAGACTTGAACACGAAGTACTTGTGAACGTTGAACTCCTGGAGCACAGAGAAGGTCTTTTCCTGGAACACGCAGAAGAAGAAGCCTTGAAGAAGCCTTGAAGGTTCTGATGTCTGTGCAGATGATCCTTATTCTCTGGAACACGCAGACGGAAGGATCTTTAGATTCTGAAGTAGAGTGCAGATCCGGAACACGCAGATCTGGAGGATCTCTGATGAGAGGATTGAAGTTGGTACAGAAGATATCTTGAAGATGGGGGGCTAAGCTTTAGTCATTGTCTCTGTTGCAGTTTTCAAACTCCCCAAATTCACTTCTTGCAGAACTTCCTTGTTTCTCTCTTTAGAGCTTCAGAGTTTTGAGAGAGCAACTTCACAACTCTGTAGAGTTGGACTTAGCTTAGCACATCTTGGGACCAGAACCTTGAACCGGGACTGGAACAAGAACTGGAGCCTGGAACCAGAACGGGAAACTGCAGCAACCCAACTGGAACAATTATCTGACCCAGAAACAAGTCTTTTAACCTGTCCTGAGAGGGAGGGAAATGCAAATTTGCACCTTTCAGATGCACTGTTTTGATTGGTTGATGCTGTCAGAGGTGGCCACTGGATGGCCCCCCTCTTGCATGAGGTTCATTTGCATAGCTTAAAGTTCACGTTTAGAACAATGTCTTTAAGGTTTTTCCTATGCATAATTCACTTTCCAAACCAATTTCAGATTACCCTAGGCATTGTGCTGAAAACATAAAGAACAAACATCATTGAGTTATATTGACCTTTTACCCATGCATTAATGTATACCTTGGTAGGCAAGTTTGTATAGTTTGCATGTACACAAACAACACTCATGAAGTATATAGAGTTCTTGATAATAAAAATGGAGAAGATTTGCTCCATTTTGTCCACTGTGTGTCTATTTTGTGTCCTTTGTGACTTCAAGTCACATAGCAAAACCTGTCTGGTGAGTGGAGTTCAGTTTACACCTCAGGTCTAACGACTGAGGGACTGGGGTGATCAATGGAGGAGAATGGTGATAGAATTAGCCTGCTCAATGACATGCTAATGTCATCTTTCTTCCTTTCCTCAAATGGTCAGGGTGATTGTCTTGATAGGCTTATCTGCTAGCCCATCTATTCCCTTGTTTGCTTCTCTTGGAGGTGTGAGTTTTGGAGTCCTGTGCTTTTCATCATGGCAGATGAGGTGATGAGGGGAGTCTTCCCTCATGTCTGCCTGCTGATCACTACAGCGTGCAGGTGCAGGTTATGATATTTTGGTCTAATTTTCAGCATAAAGCATTTGGATTTATTTACGTTTATTGTTGGCTTGTTCTTGTTTGTTGTTTTTCTAGCTAGATCTGGCAACAAGAATGAGTCAAGGCTCGTACCGCTTTCCCAGCAATTTCTTGCACTGTATATAAAGAAGAGAAAAACATCTCTGATGCACTTTAAAATACATCATTAACCTAGCAACACTTTCAGTTGTTCAGTTCCGTTCCGTAAACTGCGTAGAATTTTTGTAAATGTGGTTGTCACTACTTACATTTTTCGGGAGTTCATTCGGTTGTAGAATGCGGTTGTCACTCCCTTAAATTACTAAACTGTGTGTGTACAGAACAGGATTAAGCACTAAAAAAGTTAATTGACAGCTGAATTTAGCTGAAGTTTGTACATGGCCTTTGATGAATAGAAAGTTAGAATAGAATAGAGTTTAACTGAAAAAGAATTTTTGTAGCAATGTAAAAGTCACTTTTGATCGAGTTAATGCATTCTTGCTGAATAAAAGTACCTTTCGGAAAAAAAATCTTACGTAAAATTTTGTGGTAAGTGGTAATTTAAATGTAATAGGGGAAATGAGAATGCCATTTTCGGTTGCTAGGTTTTTCTGGTTGGTTGCTAGATTGTTGTTTATTGGCACAGGAGCCCACCCCCATGTCCCTTGTAAGTGCAATCACTTAGAAAAATAATAGCATAATTCTGATTTTAAATGTAGTGTGTGTTTGTTTGACAGACAGCAAGATGGTGCCAGCTGAATATCTCTGTCCTGATTTGACTCATGAAGGGATGAATGACTGGCATCTCTCAAGCAACTGCTCTGAGCTTGACCTCCAGGACGGTCGGCCATCATTCTCAAGCTCTCCAAATGCCCTCAACTCAGTGCTGTCACATCAGCTTGACGATGACTTGCATTTTCACTGTGTCCATGGCAACGGTCTGCGTCTGCTGACTGAACATATAGCGGTCCGTTATTACAAGAGACTTGAGGATTGTGCTCTGGTGTTCACGCATCGACCGTTGCTCTGTGGAGAGTGTGTGTTCCTAAAGGTGTTGTTGAAGTCATCTGCCCTGAATGGATATTTGTCTTACGGATTCACTTCCTGTAACCCAGCCTATTTGAACCCAAAGCACCTGCCGGTCAATCCAGATGACCTGCTGGACCGCAAAGAATTCTGGGCTTTTAGCTGTCTGACTTCACCGCTTGTGGGCGGGGATATCATCGGTTTGCGGGCAACTGCAGAAGGGGAGGTGCTTGTGAGTCATAATGGAGGGAGAGCCTGTAGAGAGATGTGTGTGGATAATTCCACTCCTCTGTGGATAATCTTCGATTTACAGACACACATCAAGCAAGTCAGCATACTGGGTAAAAAAAAATTATATATATATATATATATATAATTTTTTTTTTTTTTTTTTTTTTATGCAAACAGACAATTACAATATTTACAGTTGAGACATTAAATGCAAAATACAAATACATGTACAACAAAACAATACATAACAGACAGTTAGATTTATGTGTGTGTGTGTGTGTGTGTGTGTGTGTGTGTGTGTGTGTGTGTGTGTGTGTATAAGTAATTGTAACTGGGTGAGGGAATGGAAATATATGAAGGAGCATGTAGGGAAGTACAACAGACATAACATTATAATGAGAAAAAAAAAAAAGGAAAATATCAGTGAAATCTACTACTACTAATAATAATAATAATATTAATAATAAAAAATAATTATAATAATTTTAATGACAATAATGATGATAATAACAATAATATTACAAGAAAACTAGAGAATGGAAGATGAGGAGGGTGACAAAAACATTAGTATTAATAGCAATGATAATAATAATAAATTCAAATTGTAATAGCAATAGCAGTAATGACAGACATATTAACCAATATACTAATTTCACCGGGAGTGAGGGGGAGGTTAAAGGATCAGGAAGAGGACCAAATAAAAATAATAGTAGTTGGAATAGCAATGATAATAGTAATTCTATATATATTATTGCTCTGACATAATGTGAACTCTCAAGCGCCATCAGCTTGCCGTTTTCAGAAGAACACCAGGCATTTTTTTTCAGCTGGCTAAAAAGTCATCAGTGAACACATGTTAATTTAATATTTTTTGCTAGGCATATGGTCTATTAGTCTCTTTTGCATTTATGCAATATACTGGAGCCAAACCTGAGAAGGGAGTCCAGAAGATTCCACAGTGTACCTGGACCCGTAATTTACATAGCTGTAATTCATATGCGGGGATTATGTTGATTGTGAATGAGCGTGCATGGCGCCCTATTTACAGATAATTGGAATTCCTTAACATACACACGTTTAACTATCATATCTGATGTTTACAAAGCATTTGTGAATCCAGAGGAGTGTTTTTTGGGAAAGTCAGTTTTACGCGCAAGTTACTCATATATTTACGAATTTCATGAATTAGGCCAAATAAAAGATATATTTGAACTTCTGAAATATTTAATATTAGTTAATGCATTGCATTTTAATTATATATATAAAAATATTCAAATAATATTCAAAATCAATAAATAATATATTTTGTTTTTTTTCTAGGCACTTCATGCGGTTACACTCCATCCTGTTCAGAAATACAGAGGTCCATCTTTAGTGATGCCAGTCACCATTCAGCCAATCAGAGACACAGTACAGCAGTCAGGGGCTTTACTGATATCTTTCAGCTCCACCCACAGAGCATCAGCAGTTCTGCAGGTGTGTTCCTGTCTCTCATTGTGTTATTCTTTTGTTGATTTACCAAATTCTTCAATGTATTTCTCATTGCTGTTTTCTATGTGGTTATTGTGGTTACCAGGCACAACATTCAGTTCACTGTCCTCAGAATCTTCTAATAACCCATCATGCTATGCGATTACTGGTGAGGAGTGTTTCATTTGCTGTGAGAGGACAGTGGACTCAGTGCTGTACACGTGTGGACACATGTGCGTGTGCTCTGTGTGTGGTGGGAAGCTAACGGAGATGTCAAACCCGTCTTGCCCCATGTGTCGCAGCCCAATTAGAGACATCATCAAAATTTACCGCAGCCTGTAAACTGGCAACAAACAGGATCCCAGTACCTGGATGGTTCTGAAGAGTCCCTTCACAGGTCATTGTCCTGTTTGAAAAGAATTTCCTTCGTCCATTTAAAAGGCTGTGTGTTTGACCTCAGTAAGGAAGAGGCACTAAATGACTGCTTAATTTACTAAATGTCTGACCAAAAGTGCAGAGAAAACCCAGAACTGACTGTGCATATGCAAATGACACAACATTAAAAATGTCATTAATATAATCCCAAATTCTATAAATCTCTGCTGATTTATGGATAGATGTGTAAAATCAAGCTACTATGAAACTAATTCTGATTTTCAGTTTGATAATTTTCTAGTAATTTCATACAAAACTGTTCACATGTTATTTTTTCAGTGTTTGTTTCCCCACCAACAATTCATATTTATCAGAAAATAAATATTTATTTTCCTTGTATACCTTAAATCAATCCGGAATCAGAATATACGAACTGCATTATGGATTTGATCTGTTGCTAATTATTTTATTTTTTTCTGCAAAACAAAATGAAAAACTGAAAAAATGTTTTACATACCAAAGTTGACATTCACAATATTGTTAGTGCCAATAACTTTTATCTATGTTCATTGTGGAATAAAACTGTTATTGTAATGATATCCAACAACAAAGTCTGTTGTTATTATTTATTGTTACTGTGAAAATATATATAATGGCAACACTTTATTAACATTAGTTAACTACAAGAACATGAATTAAGAATGAACAATACTTCTACAGCATTTATGAATCTTAGTTAATGTTAATATTAACATTTACTAATACCTTATTAAAATAAAAAATTATATTTGTTAACATTAGTTAATGCACTGTGAACTATTGTGAACTATTGTGAACAAACAATGGTTATATTTTTTATTTTGTAACTAATGTTAACAAAAGATGAATTGATACTGTTGCTCATTGTTAGTTGATGTTAGTTAATGCATTAACTAATGTTAACAAATTAAACTTTTTTGTAAAGTGTTACCAATATAATTATAGAATAACTTATTTTTGTTTAGATTTTTATGTTGTGGGACTGTTTTTATATTAAGCATTTGTAATCTGTATGCACACGTTTACCTTGTTTTTTTATGAATAATGCAGTGATTGACTACTTACTGACTGATTATCATTATGATTATGATTATGATCACTTCCACCTGGAACACTTCCTATAACACCAGATGTACTCGTTACATCAGAAGAAGAATGGCATCTACGCTAATATTAGTTTCTCTGTTTATCCCGAGGTTTACGATAGTCAGCCGGATCCGGACCGTATCCAGGTGAGATCGAGGACCTGCACCTTGACACGACCACGACGCAGCCCTGAAGTGTCAGAAGAGATTGAGTCAACTAGATCATCCACTTGTGAAGGCCTCATCGACACAACAGCCAGTGGCACAGTTCCTCAACAAACCATCCATACCGGCGTGATGAATACGATCCTCAACTGGATGGAACTGGAATAAATACTTTGACTGTTGCGATCCCATCGGACTTATGATAGCTGCCTGAATCATAACAAAGCACTGTTCACCAGAGGGTTGGCCCCCTGACTAAGCCTGGTTTCTCCCAAGGTTTTTTTCTCCATTTTAACACCTGTTTGCCACCTGATGTCACCTGTTGGAGTTTGGGTTCCTTGCCGCTGTCGCCTTTGGCTTGCTTAGTTGGGGACACTTGACATTTGATATTCAACAGTGTTTTGATCTGCCTGCATTGACACCATTGTATGCAAACTGAACTGAGCAGGATGATGACATCACTGTTTACTCCAGTGCTGATATAGATAAATTAACTAAATTAATAACTATTGATTCTTACATCGGAATAAATCAATACTGAATTTACTTAAGATAGATACAGACACCATTATCTTTAAAAGCTGCTGTGCAGCCAAAATTATATACCAGTTATCACTGTAAAGCTGCTTTGACACAATCTGCATTGTAAAAAGCACTATATAAATAAAGGTGACTTGACTTGATTATTTAGTATATATCAATGTATAGACACAAACACACAGAGACCATCAAGCTATTGTGATTATGATGTAAAACAGCACTTGGCCAAGACTTGGTTTGAAAATGTAGTATTTTAATAGGAATAGTACCATGTTTAATTACACAAACAAAGAGAGATTTACAGATAGATAGATAGATAAACATTTATTTTGAAAGTGCATCTAGTCTATAAACAGACTTTAATATATTTATTTAGTAAAAAAAAAAACAAAGCGACACATTTTAAAAGAAACTTCTGCAGCATGTTAAGACCAGCTAAGAGCAATAACTAGCATGTTCAGTGACAATAACATCACATCATCCAGCAGAAGCGCGAGTACAGCATATAAACAAGGTGTCAATCAACAGTTGTGACTTACTTTGTTTGTGTTCCTTAGATTTTGTGAACAGAGACGACCATATCTAATATGAAATAAAAAAGAGAACACATTTTGATTGGGGTCACGGAGTGTTTAAAATTAATTTTGTTTGGTAAATTTGGAATTAATTTATTCTGGTTGCATTTTTGTGTCTGATGGCAGAAACAAAGAACACTAGCTCCTCCTCTCCAGGAAGTTGGAGGGCACCCATCCCTTACGTGTTTTAGCTGTGTCGAGCACACGGCAATACCACCATCCATTAGGGTTTCTCTCCAGGACCTCCAGCCTCGTACCTACAGGGAAGCTCATGGTCTCCGCATCGCCATGGTAATCGGCGATAGAAATATACTCCTCACGCAGGTTGTTGTGGATCAGATGAGGTTTAGGCTTCACCATTGACACCGGTACCTTACGCCTCATGCTCTCTGTATTACCTGCACAGGAAGAGGAAGTTTGGTCATTGTAGCTGTGGAGTGCAGGATGATTAGGCAGCATGTCATTCCTCCATCCTGTGGGAGTTGTGTACGTATTAGTGTTGTCCTTAAGGACGTTCTGAGGTCTGACGGCGAGCTGCTTCACACCAACCCTGCAGTTCTGCTGGTTAGATCTGTCTCCACCCTTCAGGCTTTGGTTAACACGCTGCTCGTTCTTCTCCAAACTTACACATTTACCCATCTTTCCAACATCAACCTGCACAGAAATATCTAACTCAGGAGCCACATACCAAGACATCTCAGAATTAAGCTTCTCGGTGGTTTTGGCTTCTATACCACTTATTTCTGAGCTTTTGATTGGCTGTAGATAGTAAGTGGGTGCCCATCCCTCTTCGTTCCCCCAGCGGACAAACCACCAGCCACTCTCTTGCTTATCCAGCACCTCCACCTGCACTCCCGCAGGAAAGCTGAGCTCACACGGCTCTTCTCGTTGGTACGGCGCAGTAGTGCGGTACAAGAAGGAAGATGGATCTGACAATCTCATCTGAAAGTCGTCCGATGAGCCGCTCTCGGACTCCTCAGATGTGCAGGAGGACCTGAATTGCATCTGGCCTGTTTGCTCCAGATTTTGGGAACTTCTGAGGGCACTACAGTCTTGGTTTGTGGGCTTTGGATGTACAGATGGTTTGGATTTAGACTCATCAGCCTGCTGTTTGAGTTTAGGTTGCTTTGAGTGTGTGTAGAGTGTAGTATCGGTGTCAATGTTGGACTCGATTGTAGGGGCATCATATTCCGGTGGATCCCACATAGATGCCCGTTGGGCCGCAGAGGGCAAGTATTTGTCTGAATGACTGTCCTTACACTGTGGCACAGCTCTAAAGCCACCATTTGCATACACACCTTCATCATCCTCTTCATCCCCCTCGCCCAATGTGAAGGAAATGCTACGCTGACACAGAGGAGGAGGGGCTTTAGTTGGTGCATCTCCTGGGAGAAACTCCAGCTCTGTGTCAAATTCAAGGCCCACTGCTGGAACATCATATTCTGGTTCCTCATACACTCGTGGACTTGCTGGGCTCACAACCTCAGACTCAACACATGGAAGCGAGTTCTGCTTTGTAATTGGTGGAGCAGGAGGTGGGACCTTGGGCCGGGTCAATGTACTGGTTTGGCGGTTCAAGGTAGGCTTCTTGCGTTTGTCAATGTAAGAACAAGGGGCCCAACCCTCCTTCTCTCCAATCTGGACATACCACCAGCCTCCAGAGTTCTTCTCAATGACCTATAAACATACAGCCTTTAGGTCTTCCATAGAAATACTTATATGTAGTTTTATTTGCAGCTATAAAAGGAACATTGGGCTCAATTGTCACACTTTTTACTCCATGAATATTTTAGAATTTAATTTTTACACTGATTTAGAATCAAAAACATTTTAAAACCATATATATATATATATATATATATATATATATAAAACAATTTTCAAAAACATATCTACACTACTGTTCAAAAGTTTCCAGTCTGTAATATTTTTGTATTGTATTATATTTCGTAATATTGTGAAAATGTTTTTACATTTTAAAATAACTGTTTCAACTTTTGTAATATATTTTAATGTGATGTGAGCCATTATTCCAGTCTTCAGTGTCAAATGATCCCTTAGAAATTATTCTAATATGCTGATTTGGTGCTCCAGAAACATTTATTATTATTATTATTATTATTATTATTATTATTATCAATGATAAAAACTTTTTGCTTATTTTTATGGAATATTTTATGGAAACTGATACATTTATTTTAGGATTCTTTAATAAATAAAATGTTCTAAACAACAGCATTTACAGTATTTGAAATAAAAATCTTTTGTAACAAAATAAATGTCTTTACTGTCACTTTTGATCAATTTTTGATCAATTCAGCATTGCTGAATACAAGTATTAATTTCTTTCTTACAAAAAATATACTGACCTCAAACCTTTGAATGGCAGTGTATTATTCTCCAAAACCCCTAAATTGTAAATGACAAATAATCCCATGTACTGAACAGTGTCATACGTCAGCTTTCTGTCCTCCTCTGAAACTGATCCCATCTGTCAAGCAGGACCGGAACTCAGCGATGGTGTAATACTCAGCTTCAACAGTAGGGGGATCTGGAGGCTGCGGTAACTGAAATCCCTGAACGTGAAAAAAAAAATATGCTGTTCAGCATAATACAAACCACAAAATGACCTATTTGTGTGTGTTGTGTGTAATGGAGAGAAAGTGGAAAAGGAACGTAGAGAAAGGGAAAATACACTGACCAAGCTGTTTTCACGACGGGGAAGTGGTTTTTGATTGTTTGATGGTGATCCTGGATTAAAGAGAAAAAAAAAAAAACTAAATGTGTTTACTATCTTTGACACATGATAGAGGAAGAATGGAATAGAGAAATATAAAGAGAAAAGAAAGGAAATAAAAAGAAAGAAAATGAAAAAAGTACAAAAAAAGGAAAGAAAAAATCTCACTGGTCTCAACGCTGTGGAATCTCTGAGGTGCTACTCGAGCAATGGCCGGAGATGAAGGGACACATTTGGTCTTTAGTGCGGATGGTGTTGAAGACACATTTGCTTCAGAAACAGATGCAGATACACAAGCATCTGGCACTAACACAGACACACTGCTTTCTGAGACAGACAGATGCATACTCGAGTTTGTGTACTGATTGACCTGATCATCAGAGTCTCTCTCTGAGCTACTACTGCCCGTATTAGCAGCTGTGCTAATGCTGCTGCTGCTGCTGTTTCTGGCGTCGTGTGTATTGTTACTGTAAGCATCAGTCTGCCCTGCATTGCAATTGTACTGTGTATATGTGTCAGTCTGTGAGTGCATGTATGTGTTTGCTAAATGCATTAGTGTGTTGCTGTTAAGGTGTACATTAGTGTCAGGTTCTGTATGTGAGTGCCGTTCGTTAGCGGGTTTCTTGTTCAGGAGGTTGCTGATCTCCATAAGATTTCCAATGATTTCCACCTGACCATGCACAACTGGTTTATTTGTCTCTGTTGCCAGGTTACCAGCCATGGCACCATCTTGCATTTTCCTCAGGTAAGCAGCTGGGGCCCATCCCTCCTTTCCGCCATAACTGACAGGGGAAATGAAAGAAAGAGATAGAGATATTGCATATGCCCCCAAAAACCATGGGGACACACACAAAAAAAACAAAAAACATTATATATATATATACATTATAATATTATTATTAATTATTAATTTAATTTAATTAATCCTATTCAGCAAAGATTAAATGGTTCAAAAGTGACCGTAAAGACATTTATACTGTTACAAAAGATTTTTATTTCAAATAGAAAAAAACACTGTTCTAATAATCTTTCTTTTCATGAAGAAATCCTAAAAAAAAAAAAAAAAATGTATCACAGTTTCCACAAAAATATTAGCAGACTGTTTTCAACACTGATAATCATAAGAAATGTTTTTTGAGCACCAAATCAGTATATTAGAAAGATTTCTGAAGGATCATGTGACACTGAAGACTGGAGTAATGGCTGCTGAAAATTCGGCTTTGCCATCAAATAAATTACTTTAAATGCTTTAAATAAAGTGTCATTAAATATGACATGTTTAAAAATATAACAACCCTGTCTAATATAACAATACTGCCCAATATTTCCTATCTTCCCTTGACTATAGTATAATAAATCAAAGAGGCAAGAAGGTCAAAAAAGAGAAAAAGAGAATAGTAAATAAATCCTATTACCAGATAATTAAGTGAGTGTTTTTCCAGTTGTTTACTTTGCTGAGTGCTCACCTACCAAATTTTATAAATCACATTTACTTTTTCTGCAAAATCCTAATAAATATTGACTAAATTCCAGAAAAAGAAAGCAAAGCATATTAAAGTAGCTCAAAGAGAAGAAACATGTGGAAAACGAGTTTACCGTATGAACCACCAGCCCTCTAGATTCCTCTGGATGACCTCAACAATTACGCCACTCTCAAAGCCCAGCTCATCCTGACTCGAACTGCTGAAGGACTGATCTGTAATATACCACTCTGCTACAAAAAAAAGAGGAAAGAGAACACATTGTATACTCTTCTGCTACAGGATACATAGACATCTAAATACAATGCTTAGACAGAAGAAAAAGCGTTCACAAATCCATTTTAAATCTGTCTAGGAGTGAGTAAGTGTCTTGAACGTACTAATACAGTACCCTCAAAATTATTTGACACTAACATTCACATTTAAAAAGGGCTTTTCACACTTAAAATAGTTAACTCTGGGTCATTCTAAACCCCGGATAAAAGAATCCTGGGTTATCTTGTTTCACACCGCTCATAATTTACCCAGGGTTAACAATTAATCCTGGGTATTCATAAACCAATTTTTCACATTGTACACCCCTAAACCCTGGGTTAATGTTCTTATTTGCATATTTGCAGTGTCAGTTTCAGTTTTACATAAAGGCTCTAGCATTGCACATCATCATTACATATTGCCGACTGTAATATAAATGTTTCCTGAATTAATTTTTCAGACTACAAAATGCCTCAGTTAGGACAGTAACCTTGGTTCCCTGAAGAGGGAACAAGATGCTGCGTTGTAAGTTTATGACACTATGAGCCTTTGTGACACTAACCGTGCGTTCACACCGCCACCGGTGAGAGCGTCAACAATTGCCTTGGCCGCCCTGCCAATAACGCTGTACTGTTCGTTCAAACCGCCGCCGACGGGAGGGTCAAAGTAAATGACAAGTCGCGTCAACCAATCGGAAGCCTCTCAAGCGAGGACCTCTACATTCCAAATGGTTGCCGCCGAACCGTGTCATAGCTCATTACCATAAAGTTAACCTGATTTCAACTCTCCTCGACGCTCTCACCATCCAAGACGCGCCGCGCTGCTCTCGCCAGAGCTTGCCGCCGGTTCTCATTGAAAATGAGTGACTAGCGTCACTTTGGCGCTCTCACCGCCGGCGGTGTGAACACACAGTAAGAGCTTTACAATTGGCAATGATGACGCGCAATGCTAATGCCTCTGCATGATTGAGACTTTAAGCATGAGTGAAATTAGTCCAATGGTGTGATGGAATGTCATAGGTGGGTGACATCATGACCAGAAAGGTATAAAGCACCCCCGAACCAAAAAATGTAGGCTTCTGATAAGCTTCAGGACTTCAGGACTCAAGACTTCAGGAAGTCGGTCACAGGCACGACAAAAGTACGGCAGGGCGACTCTTCAGGGAACCGAGGTTACAATCAGAACCAAGGCGTTCCCTTTCAAGGGAACTTGTGCTGCATCATAGGTTTCCAACACTATGGGAACGTTAATACCCACTATCCCATGCTGACCCCTGCCTGTCCAGTGTGGACCTCAGCTAGGACTGGAGCACTTGGGCCCCTGAAGTGGAGCCAAGGTCAAGGTCATAAAATTTGATGAAAGTGTGCGGACAGGACCAGCCTGCCGCAGCACAAACATCATAAAGAGAAGCCCCTGAAAACAAGCTCCTCGTAGAATTGGACCAAACAGCCAAAGGAGAAGGGTGACCAGCCAATTCATAAGCAAGAGAGATAGCCTCAACTACCCACTTGCTCATTCTCTGCTTAGATGCTGGGTACCCCTTCCTGGGTGACCCAAATCACACAAAACGTTGATCAGACTTATGCCACATGGCAGCTCTGTGAACATAAGTATCAAGTGCCCTAAAGAACTTGTAAATCTCCAATTTTCTTGGGAGATGTAATGGCCAACAGAAATAAAGCCTTCAAGGTCAGAAACTTTTCTGAAACCTCCTTGATAGACTCAAATGGAGCAGCCGAAATGCCCTCCAGTACTAAGGCCAAATCCCATGCCAGAACCCTTTGTGTGAGCTTCAGGCCTGATTCTCAGAGTCCCATGGACAAAACGAGATACTAACGGGTCCCTCCCAGACTCCAGTACTGTACCAACCGGGCAGTAACCTGGCAGTGTGTCTAAATGATGACTCTTGTACCGTAAAGAGAACAATCTCCATTTAAAAGCATAAAGTTTCCTTGTGGAGGGAGCTCTGGAGTGAAGAATGGTCCCAACAACCTCAGTTGAGAGACCAGCCTCTATGAGTTGGGCCCCCTCAGGGGCCAACACCCACAATTTCTATAACTTTGGGAGGGGGTGAAATATTGAGCCCCCCGCCTGAGATTGAAGATACCTCCAACAGTCCCTGAGACCTCTCCTTAATATTTGAGACATTCAGCCATAAATATCTCTCCAAAACTACCAGGGCTACTATAGTACGGGCAATAGCTCTAGCCATCTCCTTGGTAGCCCGAAGAGACAAATCAGTGGCTTAACAGTTTTCGAGCTGTCTTTAAGCAGGTCGGTCTGATATGCTTGCAAAATGCCCATAGTATGCAAGCATGCACCAAGCCTGACCTCCTGCCATATAAGTCACAACCAAAGCCGATGTTGTTCTTAGTGGCCTGGAGGGAAGGGTCAGGGCCTTGAGGGATGATGCTGAATCAGGGAAGAGGTAGCTCACAAACGTCTGCTCCACCTTAGACATCACCCCATAACCATGCTCTTTGAGCCCCAGGATATTCAAATAGTTCAAAACCTGAGGCCCATACACTCATGACGAGGGGTTAAGCGCAGTGTGAAAATCCTTATTGAATTTTCTTATGCAAATTTGTTATGCAAACCCAGTATTATTAGTTACTCCTTTTCACAGAAGTCACATTTCTGAGCCATTACATTTAAATGTATTCATTTAGCAGAATCATTATTCATTAGTAATCCAGCAAGATACAACACAATAATACACAGTAGTGCATACAACACACAAAAATGCTTTTTTTTTTTTGAAGATTAAAATTGGTGACACTATTCAGGTTTATTGTCAAGGTTTTTAAAAGTGACCTTTTGCTAATGTATGCAGTGATAGAATATTTTGCATCTACTTTTAACCAACTGGTACCAAAGTCAGTGGATTTATGAAATCCGTTCACACAGGTGAAGTTCATCACATTAACTATAAACATGTTTCACTGATGTCTGACAACAAGAAAGGGTACAAAATGCCTTTTGCCTTAATTTCAAAGAGTACTTGTTTTATCATTTAAAACTGAACAAACTCCTTTTTGTGAAATGTTTTGGATAAATGTATCTTTGTGCTATATTTATTGAAAATACATATGCTTTGATATTTTTTTGTCTAATAACATTCACAAATCTTTAAGTATGCCTTAAGTGATAAAAATAATCCTTTGTGCCATTTTATGTAATGCTTGTGCATTTAGTTTGTTTGCCATTTTCATTTTACAGTGAAAAAACTAACCGAAACATGCAGACACTGCAGAATATCTCCACCACTAGTCATATTCTCTTTGTGTAATATGGGTCAGCATGTGTTGTACAGCAAAAGCCTTCTGGACCAAGAGATGGAAAATTTGACATCTTTGCTGGAATTTCCACTCCCAGGCTGTTAAATGCTCCAAGAAATCTGTGTGTGCATGCGTGCTCTCGCTCATGCATGTATGTGTGTGTGTGTGTGTGTGTGTGTGTGTGTTTGCAGAACAAGGGGGTCCCTAGACTATGATCTAATGACTGCATGGTTTTCATCCAAGCAAGACTCTATGTGCTGATATGGCATGAAATTGCGTCCATAACATAATTCACCGACAGTTTTCACCCATAAATCTCTTGAAGCAAATGGATGGAAACTGTAAAGAGTTAAGGGTTGCGCAAGACAAAGAAAAACAGGACATTTGGCAGCTGCTTGTGTTTTACAAATGCCTGCAGCTCTGATATCTGCTGAAAAAGATGTGCCTTGTTTCTTCAACGTTTCTTAATTCAGTTTAACAGCAGTGTGGGTGATTAAATATGAAGTTTAGCAGTGTATCTTTGCCTTACTCTCTCCATTCAGTGCTCTGTGGCTGTCTGGACGTCCTGTGAGAGAGACAAGGTATGTTGCAGGAACCCAGCCTTGTTCTTCAGCTGTTCTTACAAACCACCACCCTAGAGAGAGAGAGAGAGAGAGAGAGATACAGATACAATGAGCACATACCACTGCTGCAACTGATTCCAGCTGTATTCTTTTGAATTGGGTCATATCCCCTCTGTCTTAATAATTCTGAGCACATCAACATAAACAAAAACAAAAAAAAATCAGATCATTAAATATTATTTTTGAAGAAAAAGGATTTGGCAAAATGCATCTGTGATTAATGCAACCATTTTCAGGCCAAGGACCTCTTGGTGGATACAGAGGTGAAGCAAAGACCCCCTTTATAATACTTATAAATATGAATGTTGCACCTGTCCTAAATTAGCATGCATAGATACATACAGATATTATTATTATATGTTATGGTGCATTTATTTGATTAAAAATACCATAAAAACAGTTTTCAATTTTAATATATTTTTTATTCCTGTGATGGCAAAGTACACAAAAAGTTCTGAAGGATCATCTGATCATTCTAATATGCTGATTTGGTACTCAAGAAACATTTCTTATCAATGTTGAGAACAATTGTAATCCTTAATATTTTTGTGGAAACTGTGATTTTTTTTTTTCAGGATTCTTTGACTGAATAGAAAGTTCAAAAGAACAGCATTTTTTGAAATAGACATTTTTTGTAACACTGTAAATATTTTTACTATCACGTTTGATCAATTTAATGCATACTTGCAGAATAAAAGTATATCCTGCCCAAATGTTTAAAATGTTTATGCTTATCACAAGAACACTGTCACTAGTTGCACACACCTGCCTTGAGTTAGTGCTCACAGTGTGAAACGTTCATTGGAGCAAACAAATTTATATATTTATTTTTATTAGTATGTATATTTATTATGGAGCAAACAAGTTTATTATGCTGTGTAAAAAATAACTTAAGGACCTTTACCTAGCATGCATTGCATTGCTCTAGCATGCTCTGCCAAAGCATCATACTGTATACTGAGAAAATGTCGGACACATAAAAAGGACAAACTGACTGGCAATTTCAGTACTTCAGATGTCTGCATTTGTTTTTTGTTATTTGTTTGTTTGTTTGTTTGTTTTTTGTTTTTTGTTTTTAGCATGTACTTCACATGCCTTCATCTGTTTGTGTGTGTCTATATGTTAAAGGACAGAATCAAAATATTCCAAACAAATGTAAGAAAGCATGCTAATAGAGAAAATCAAACATGGCAAAGAGAGAGAGAGAGAGAGAGAGAGAGAGAGCAGTAAGTGAAAGACAGAGAGCATAGTGTATTAAGCTCATAATGACTTTAACATAAAGCTCACAGTTCAGCCACACACACTCACACAAAGACATCTACACACAAATAAACACACATACACATTCTGGAGGATCTGTTAAGATGGTCTAAAGACCTTAGCTCAAGTACAACATGCTGGCTGTGGTGGGATTTTTCACACACACACACACACACACACACACACACACACACACACACACACACACACACACACACACACACACACACACACAAACTCTTCTACTGCTCCAACATTACTCAGTCTTATTGTTTTACTCACAAATGGTCATTTAGTTCTCTGTCTTTGCATGTGTATATGTGTATGTTTATTTGCAAAATTCAAAGCAATATTTCAGTAAAAAGGTCATTCTGAATTCTCTCCAGACATGCTATTTCTTTCAAACACATTGTCGGCTGAAAAATTTCCATTTCTCTAAATGAAATCCAAATGTAAACCACGCAATGTTTACTTGGGAATCTTAACCATAACTCATCCATAACTCATGTTGTGATACAAATTTTCCAGCATCCAAATAGTTGTGGAGTAGAGTGTCAAACTATTTTTACAAGTTTTTCTGTGAAGGTGATCCACAATGAACGAGGTCTTTGGAATTAAATTTTAATACATTTTGTAGTAGCCATATATCCTTTTTCTCATTTCACTTCCAAAAAGGTCATAAAATAACAATTGTAACATCAGAAAAATAAGCACAATTGCCATGAAAGACAATTCATTGAAGGTCAGCATTAGTAGTTTGTTTCATCATTATTACAGTTTGAATGTCTTGTGCATTTTTTAAGAACACATTTTCAAAAACAGACTTATGATTAAGACCACCCTATAATGAACACCACAGGCGTAGTTTAAAAACCCTAAGTTGGTCTACCAGTGTGACCAAGTTGATGCTTTCAGAGAGATCTGGGGAACTTTTCAACTGGTCCGACTAAGAGACCAGCTAAACTAAGTTAAAAGCTAAACCAAGCCTTTAGACTGTTTAAACGTTTTTGTAGTGTACAGAAGACATTTTATGAGTGATGAAGCTTTTATTAAAATGTATTTTTATTCTTTTTTTCTTTTTGAGTCTGTTCATTTGGGATGGGGTTGGTAAAGGGCACAAGTTTGAGTTGAAAATCTGAGATCCAAAAATCTAACTGAAACCTGGAAATAAACAAGATGCTCTTAAATCATGGATTTCAAATGTATCCTCTTAAATCATGCTGCAGAACATGATCATCAGATTTTAGACAAACTAGTGGAGTTCACGCAGCTTAAGTGCTGTTGTTATCAAATACAAAGACATTCTGAAATTCATGATCTTTTTTTTAATTCAACTTTTCTCTCAAAATGTAATGTTAATAATAAGTTGTAATTAAAAATGTTTCATTACATTATAAAATGCAAAATACACACATCTTCACTAGTTGTCTTGGAATTTTGGACTCCACTCCATATGACAATATGTTGTGTATGTGTGTTGTGGATGTGTGTCACTCACCACTCTCACTCTTTTCAATCACCTCCACTTGCTCTCCTGCTTTCAGGCTGATTTCTGTATTCTCTTGACGCTGGTAGTCCGCCGTCACCACATACACACACATGCACTCCTCTGCACCCAGGGTTTCTCCACGCTCTCTCCCTGAGGATGACGGAAAAAAACAGGCCGTGAGCCAGCTGCCTCCCCGCCCATGTCCACCTGAACTACGCCGCGCCATTCACCAACACCAACACAGCCCCAGCTAATCAGCACGTGGTAACAGATCAAGGGTCATCCAAAAATCAACAAGAACACAGGCCCAAAGAGACTCAGAAATGTGGTGTTAGTGTCTCAACAATCAAAAGGCTCAGGTAGAACAAATCCTACTATTCATCCAGTTCCATCCCGCCTCATAGTTCCAAGGTAAAAGGTTTTGAGCAAGCACAGTTCAATGTGTTGAAGCACATCCTACCGGCCCTGGGCCCAGGGGTCCAACCAACGACAAGACTCATATGGACTCTGGCATCTCCTCTAAGAGGTTCAGATTCCTTCTGCAGCAGGACACAGGCCTGACTAAATAAAGGAATGGAGCAAAGGGGGAAAATGAAGAGAGAGAGAAAAGGAAAAGGGGTAGCTGACGAAAGGAGTGAAAGATGAGAAGAGGAAAATAAACCAAGAGCTAAAGGCTCAAGGGGCGGGGAAACGGAGAAAGGGGAAACAGATGTCAATCAAATGATGCTCCACCCCTTTAAAACAGTTTAAACAGAAACATATGGCCTATGAAAATAGAGCATACTCACACAGTCAGCACATACTCACATTCTCTCCAACTTTGTTCTCTGCTCTGACACAAAAAGAGCACCATTCGAAATTATACTTCTCTATTTTTAGAAAAAAGTATTAGTACTCTGTCCATACAGTATATCTACAAAAATATATAATGACATTTCTATATGTAAGCATGTAGCAGCAGAGACTAACTGCCAAATGCTAAATACTTTACAATGGTCATGAGAGAGGTTGAAAGATTGTAGGCACAATCATTAAAAAACGTGGGGTCAGACATAAATATATGTATTTTTTATTATTTTTTGCAAAAAATATATTTCAAATAAATGCTGTTCTTTTGAACTTTCTATTCATCGAAGAATGCTGAAAAAAATTTATTTCGATTTTACAATATTATTAAGCAGTGTTAAAATATAGTTGTCAACGCTGATAATAATAAGAAATATTTCTTGAGCACCAAATCAGCATTAATGATTTCTGAAGGATCATATGACTCTGAAGACTGGAGTAATGCTGAAAATGCAGTTTTGCCATAACAGGAATCATTTACATTTTAAAACATAAAATAAAATATATAAAAATAGAAAACAGTTATTTTAAATAATAATAATATTATTATTATATGTAATAATATTTCACAATATTACTGTTTTTACTGTATTTTTTGAACAAATAAATGCAGTCTTAGTGAGCATAAGAAACTTCTTTCAAAAACATTTAAAAACATTTAAACATCTTAGCGACCCCAAACTTTTGAATGGTGTATATTCTATCACTTGTATAAGATAGTCTTTGTGGCTATATTTTAAAACAGTATGTTTTTAATGCTTGTTCCAGTGCAATTACCCAATATTCTTCCACTTTAAATGCACTACTGTACACATATTGTAATTTTATCAATGAATTTATTATCTTATCTTTTGTGGCAAAATCACAGTCATGTTGATATTCAAAATAACAGTTCTCTTGTTTGTGATATTGTGTAAATAAAACACAGTTCATACTGTATTAAACAGATTCAGTCTCATTTAAACACATTTACATTTGGAGCATTTATGCTTGTGCTTATACGCTTATGCTTATTCAGAGAGATTATTTCTTAAAATTCCCATGTACTGTATTTTAACCCTATTTTTCCAGTCCTCATCCTCGTCCTCCCCTGCACAGATGAGGAGTTTGATCAACCTTTAGTCTTCACAGTGTACAGACAAAGGGATGTTTTATTCCCTTTTTACAGTCCCTCTTTCTCTGTTTTACTCTTAATTTTTTCTCTTTCTTTCCCTCCTGGCTCCCCTTTCCTCACTCCTCATTCCCCCATCAGACTGAAACCACTTCCTCTCTGCCACGTCAACGGCCTCCCTATGAACTGCTTTTCTTGCAAAATCTGACTTTCTCTTTTGTCTCCATTACTCTTTCTCTCTCACTCTCTTTCTGACCCCAATGTCATATTTTACATGGACTACATGTCTTTGTTGCTCATTTCTACAGGAATTCAGCTGACCTCATGAACAAAAAAGCACAATGTAATTTCTTCATTATAAATCAGACTGCAAATTCAATACTGCACATTAAATTACACTTAATCAAGTACATGTTGCAACTCTGCTGGGGGGTTTGACATGAAAAATGAAATGTGAGATTAAGTTGTGACTACTGCACAAACTCAGGAAAAAGTTAGTCATTTGTGCACTCTCTGTAGTTTTAGAGTATATACACACTGTGCTTACTGTATGTGTGTTTCTGACCTATAGAGAGACAACATTTCCGAGAAATGTCTTGCTAGAATCATTCTAGAAGAGAATGCAGGGGTCTCTTTTTAAAACTGAAGTACTTTTAGTTTGACACGCAATCTTAAAACGCTCACAGCACCAGACGCTGAAGAACAGACATGGTGCAATGACCAATGACGTCAGTCTGATTCAACAATTAACATTTTAGACTCCAACAAAATGCACAAGCATGCATGACTGAACCTTGCGAAATGAATTGCTATGTACTGCCAGTTGAGAGGCTTATGTTGAGTTATATGGAAGTAAAATAAACAATATATTGACTTCTGAAGTAAGTTTGTAATGTTTGTTCAATTATCACAATAATGTCTTTTAATTGTCTTCCTTTTGGGGCTTTTCTCAGCAAATTTTGATATTAATAAATCTGCATATCATGTGATTAATTTGTTAGGGGCCAAGCACAGAATGTGCGTAGGCACCTATTGAAATCGTTACTTTTCTTATTATTCTTCTTCCGCTCTGGGAGTCTATGGCAGCCCATAGAACCGTATGCTAAAAAGTTGTGAAATTTGGCACACAGTTAGAGGACAGTCAGAACTGTGTCCACAGCCAATTTGGAGCCTCTAACTCAATCCCTCTAGCGCCACCAGCTGTCCAAATTTTCACTTCTGTTTATGCTAATAACTTTTGAACCGTAAGGGCTAGAAACAAAATTTTTCCTCTGATTGCTTGGCTCAAGACGATTCGATTGCACTATATGACGTAATTTTCCGTCATGAAAATTTTCCCGCCATTTTGAATTTTCAGAAAAACCTACTTTTTCGAACTCCTCCTAGGCCATTGCTCCGATTTTCACGAAAATTTAACCACATCATCTTGAGACCAGGCCGACAAAACGTTAGCAAAAGCTTTTTGATATAACAATCCATTCTCGAAAATGGCACAAATTAATTCAACGAAAAGCTTGCCAAATCAGACTTGAGGCTGTATCTCTGCAACACTTTATCGTATTCAGACCAAACTTGGTACATGTCATCTCAAGCATGACCTGAGGCAACATACAGCATTTCGTTGCAGTGCCACCAACTGATCCGGAGACACGAAAAATTGCTATTTTTGCTAATAACTTCTGAATGGTTTGTCCAAAAATCATAAATCTGATCACATCAGATTCAGGGAATCATGCCGAGTCGAATGATAACCATTATTACCATATCAGCCATTTTGGCCGTCGGCCATTTTGAATTTTGTGCTAAAATGCTGTATTTTATGAACACATTAGCATATCGTCACAAAACTCGGTATGGGTCATCAGCACAATGGTCTGAATGAGCCTGAGAAGTTTCACACCAGCACCACCTAGTTGGTAAAATCAAATATTCAAATGCTTATCACTATGGGTGTGGTCATCTTATTTTCAAAAGAGTCATGACCTTAGACTCCTGAATCCCTGCTGAGTCCAACGATACCAAACATGCTAGGTTTCAACTTATGGTTTGTCCACCATGTTGAATTTTGTGAAAAACCTGCTTTTTCAAACTCGTCCCAGACGCTTCATTTGATTTTCATGAAAATCAAATCAGATCATCTTCAGTCCATTGTGGCAAAAATTTATCAAAAGCTTTTTGATAAACTCAACCATTCACAAATAACACGCAAATTAATTTAATGCAGAGCACCCAATTGGGACTCATGGCTGTATCTCTGCAGTGATTTATCATATTTAGACCAAACTTCATACATATCATCCCAAGCAAGACCAGAGCCTACATGCTAAGTTTCGTCGTAACGCCATCTACTGGTCTGGAGATACAAAAAAGCCAAAATAGCCATTATTTTTTCTTACAGCTTCAGATAGGTTTGTCCAAAAATCATAATGTTGGTCTTTTTCGATTCGAGGCATCATGCCGAAGTCGAATGATATCCAATTTTCCCATGTTGGCCATTTTGGCCATCGGCTATTTTGAATTTTGTTTTAAAATGCTGTATTTTATGAACGCATTAGCGTATCATTACGAAACTCTGTATGGGTCATCAGCACAAGGCCCTGAAGGAGTCTGAGTAGTTCCAAACCAGCGCCACCTAGTGTTTTTTTTGTTTTTTTTCATATGCTTATAACTTTTGATCTGGTTGACTTATTTTTACGGGAGTCATATCCTTAGCGAGTGTCATTGTCACCTCACTCTGACCATACCACATTCATTTGGTCACAGCGCCACCTATTGGAAAAATGTGATAAACCAGTAAATCTTTATTATTGACTGTGTATTCATTTTCCAACACGTTTGCCGTAAATGATCTTAATAGGTCTTTGATTGCTCACTGTTGCAGTTGGTCTAATGCTCCCAGCCATGTTGGCTGGCTTGTTGTGCCGCTTTTTGCTTGGCCCCGTAATTGCTGCTTGCAAATTGAAATCCTAAAAAAAAAAAAAAAAAAGTGGATAACTTGAAACTTGCAATGATATATCAGTACCAAATACACACAATTTATGCAACACACACTAAAAAAAAAGTTCATATTTGTTCTCCTTTTTTCCAATAACCCTGAGCAGAACTTTGCACTGGCTTACATATCACATCCACACACACATTATCATGTCTAACTATATGTTAATAATATTAAATGCAACGTGTAATTTTCAACAAATTTTCTTTATTGCTGTTGAACACACACTGATATTGGGAATTAAAGGCACAATATACCCAGGCCTTAATTTGAGGTAACAACTGCATCAATAATTATATTTTACTGTGTAATTGTATATATTAACTTGCATTATTTTGCAAACTTAACCTGAATCCCTTGACATTAACAGTCCAGGGGTAACAACAATATTTCTGTGCCAGTTGATTCCAGATGTTTCACTTCTTTTCTGCTGAAAAGATGTGATCCCCATGAAGTAATGGTGAAGTAGCTTATCCTGAGAAAACACTTTTCCTCAGACATGCAGGACAACTACTGGTAGGCCATCAGGTTGGCCAGACTTTCAGAACAATGATAGGTGTGCAAAATTAATTAGTAAAGTTCAGGACAATTAAACTAAGCTAAAACAGATAGAAATCATTGTCAGATACAATCAAACAAACACTGCAAACACACAAGAAGTCTGTTAATGTTGAATGTTCTGGGTTATTCTGGAACTACCCTCAAACCAACATGCACAGAAGTGTTTCACACCATTCACCCTTAATTTTACAAAATTTACCACTGAATACAAAATGCAAAATGCAACAGCACAACCTAGTGTACAAAGACCGTTTATACTGTATTTATTTCAGGTTCAAACTCAAAAGAGAGGCGCGGTGAGTGAGTGGGTTAAGCGCAAATAACAAACACCTGTCTCTTGTTGCAGTAATTGGCATGGAGAGAGTATAAAACGCCAGGAGAAACAGGAGCGAGTGAGAGAGAGAAGGACTGCTGGCTGCCACACTCCAGGACTGTTGTGTTTATTTTGGTTGGAGTGATTATTGTTGATTTGTGACCGTTTTGTGCCTGTCTGCACACCATTTATTTTGTGGTTGAAATAAAGAGCAGCCAGTAGTCAAAAGCCGACCCTGTTGTCTTCCCTCCTACATCACGAACATTGCTACACTGGTGCCGAAACCCGGGAGGGAAGATGGATGCCGCCGCCACACCTGTGCCCTCCGCTGCACCATTTGCAGAGCTGATTACATCCCTCGCGGTCATGCAACATGACCAACACCAGGCCCTGCTGGACCTACGACATGACCAGGAGAGGCGGTTTCAAGCCGTCCTCCAAGAGGTTCCGGAGCTGGATGGACCGGGAGGTTCGGCCGGAAGCCACGGTCCAGCAAGCTGTGCCCGCCCATCTCCCGCTCAACAAGATGGGGCCTGAGGACGACCCGGAGGCATTCCTTGATCTTTTTGAAAAAGCGGCCGAGGTCCATGGATGGCCGCAGGACCAGTGGCCGATGCGCCTGGTCCCATTGCTCTCCAGGGAGTCCCAGGTAGCGGCACAGCAGCTTCCGGTGTGGAATCTCCTGGTCTTTGAGGACCTGAAGAGAGCCAACATTCAGCGGGTCGGCCGGAGTCCTGAACAGCACCGCCAGCGCTTCCGCTCCCTGGAGCTTGGCGAGTCCAGCCGGCCCTTCATGATGGCCCAACAGCTCCGGGACTCCTGCCGCAAATGGTTGCTGGCCGACGGAAGCGACGTGGAGGAGATCATCGATTGAGTGGTACTGGAGCAATTCGTCACTCTGCTTCCTCGAAGAACGGCCGAGTGGGTCCAGTGCCATCGCCCCACGTCGCTGGAGTCGGCTATCCACCTCGCAGAGGACCATATAGTGGCGTGCCCTGGGGTCGGCGAACCTCTGCCATCCGCTTCTCTCTCTCCCTCTTTTTCTTCTCCTTCTCTCTCTCGGCCTGTCCCTTCACCCAGGTCCTGTCCGCCCGGCCCTCCTCGAGTCCCGCCCCGGGGGCGGGGTGGGAATGGCTAGAACCACTATGCGGCTCCCCGAGTCCCGCCCAGGGACCCCACCCCTGTTTCTCCGCTCTCTCCACGTCAGCCGCTTAACCCACTCCCTGCCACTGGAGCGGCAGGGAGGTCTGGGCCGGCCTGCTGGTGTTACGGGGACCCGGACCATTTTGTGGACAGGTGTCCCGTTATGGAGGTGAGGACGATGATCCGGGTCCCGGATGTCCCGCAGGCTGTCCCCGGTCAGGCTGGGTGGTACCAAATACCTGTGAGTATCAAGGGGGGTACCTATCAGGCATTGGTGGATTCAGGATGTAACCAAACCTCAATCCATCAAAGTTTGATACAATCCAGGGCATTGGATACGAGCCGCATGGTTAAAGTATGGTGTGTGCACGGGGATGTGGTTGAGTATCCTATTTTGCCGGTCATTATTAAATTTCGGGGACAAAAGCATAGCGTTGAGGTGGCAGTTAATCCGCACCTCCGGCATCCGTTAATTTTGGGGACGAATTGGCCAGCGTTTAAAGAATTATTGGGGACTTTATGTACGGATGCCTCTTGGGGGAAAAATGCACCGGAGGGGAGTGAGAGTGTGCAGGTGGGAGAGACTGAACCGGGACCACTGAGTACTGCCTCGGGGGAACAGAGCGAAATCGAGAGAATTATTCTCTCGGAGCGCGATGATTTTCCCTTAGAGCAGTCTCAGGATGAGACGCTGAAACGCGCATTTGAACAGGTCAGGACCATCAACGGTCAGCCTCTCCAACCTGAACAACCACTTACCTATCCATATTTTGCAATAATTAAAGATAGGTTGTATCGAGTGACCCAAGACGCTCAGACAAAAGAAGATACAACCCAGTTATTAGTGCCTAGGAGCCGCCGGGAAATGCTTTTTCAGGCGGCTCATTCTAATCCAATGGCTGGTCATTTAGGACAGGTAACGGCACTAAATCGCCTCATGACCCGATTTTTTTGGCCGGGCATTCACGAGAATGTGCGCATGTGGTGCACGGCTTGTCGTGAATGTCAGTTGGTAAACCCACCAGCCACTCCAAAAGCGCCTTTGCGCCCCCTTCCATTAATGCAGGTCCCCTTCGAGAGAATTGGCATGGACCTCATCGGGCCATTAGAGCGATCAGCACGAGGACATCGTTTTGCATTAGCAAAGCAGTGCCGCTCCACAACATTTCCGCTAAGAGTGTTGCTGACGCACTGTTTTCTTTAATCTCCTGAGTGGGGATTCCCAAGGAAATCCTCACTGATCAGGGCACGGCGTTTATGTCACGGACATTACACGAACTTTACAAATTATTGGGCATTAAATCAATTCGGACCAGCGTCTTTCACCCACAAACGGACGGGCTGGTCGAACGGTTTAATCGCACGCTTAAGACAATGATTCGTAAATTCGTTCAGGAAGACGCCAAAAATTGGGACAGATGGTTGGAACCCCTGTTGTTCGCTGTGCGAGAGGTCCCGCAAGACTCCACGGGGTTTTCCCCCTTCGAGTTGCTCTATGGTCGTCAGCCCAGGGGGGTGCTGGACGTCATAAGAGAGACTTGGGAGGACGGACCTTCTCAATCTAAAAACGAAATTCAGTTTGTGATGGACCTGAGAACAAAACTCCACACTTTGGGGCAGCTCTCTATGGAGAATTTGTTACAGGCCCAGGACAAACAGAGCCGGCTGTATAACAGGGGAACCAATTTGCGTAAATTTGCACCAGGAGATGAAGTGCTTGTATTACTCCCAACGTCAAGTTCAAAATTACTTGCAAAGTGGCAAGGACCGTTTGAGGTCACACGGCAAGTTGGAGAGCTCGATTATGAGGTAATACGCTCAGATAGGAGAGGAGCACGTCAAATTTATCACCTCAATCTCCTAAAAAAATGGAATGAGGGAGAATCAGTGATGTTGGCGACGGTGATTAGCGGAGAGGACGATCTTGGAACAGAAGCGAATATAAAAAAACAATCTCTCGCTCTGGCCCCAGGGGGAGATCACCTCTCGCCCTCCCAACTCATTGATTTGACTACATTACAGGCAGAGTTTGCTGACGTGTTTTCTCCCCTACCTGGCCATACAAACCTCATTCAGCACCATATCGAGACAGAGCCGGGTGTGGTGGTTCGCAGCCGGCCTTATCGCTTGCCTGAACACAAGAAAAAAGTAGTTCAGGAAGAATTAGGTGCAATGCTTGAAATGGGGGTAATAGAAGAATCCAACAGTAACTGGGCGAGCCCAATAGTTTTGGTTCCTAAGACGGACGACTCAGTGCGGTTCTGTATGGATTTTCGCAAGGTGAATGCTGTGTCGAAATTCGACGCATATCCAATGCCGCGGGTTGACGAATTGCTCGACCGGCTTGGTTCGGCTCATTTTTTTTCGACATTGGACTTAACAAAGGGTTATTGGCAGATCCCCTTGTCTCCATTATCCAGAGAAAAAACAGCTTTCACAACGCCGTTTGGATTACACCAATTTGTTACACTTCCTTTCGGGCTGTTCGGGGCACCGGCTACCTTTCAGCGGCTGATGGATAGGGTGTTGCGGCCCCATGGTGCATATGCGGCTGCCTACTTAGATGATATCATTATATTTAGTAATGATTGGCAGCGGCATATGCAGCATGTGAAGGCGGTATTGAGGTCGCTGAGAGGAGCTGGACTCACGGCCAACCCAAAGAAGTGTGCGATTGAGCGCGTGGAGGTAAAGTATCTGGGTTTTCACTTGGGACATGGACAGGTGCGTCCCCAAATTGATAAGACTGCAGCAGTTGAAACCTGTCTGCGTCCCAAGACCAAAAAGGAGGTGAGACAGTTCTTGGGGCTGGTGGGATATTATAGAAGGTTTGCAGTCCGGATGGCTCCCCAGCCTGAGTCGGACGGTGGGGGTATGTGGCAAGGGGGGCGTGGTTTGGCGAACCCTGCAGCGGGGGAGAGCATCAAGAGAGGCGCGGTGAGTGAGTGGGTTAAGCGCAAATAACAAACACCTGTCTCTTGTTGCAGTAATTGCGTGGAGAGAGTATAAATGCCAGGAGAAACAGGAGCGAGTGAGAGAGAGAAGGACTGCTGGCTGCCACACTCCAGGACTGTTGTGTTTATTTTGGTTGGATTGATTATTGTTGATTTGTGACCGTTTTGTGCCTGTCTGCACACAATTTATTTTGTGGTTGAAATAAAGAGCAGCCAGTAGTCAAAAGCCGACCCTGTTGTCTTCCCTCCTACATCACGAACATTGTTACACTGCCAAATAAAAATTAAAATGTACTGTTCCCATGTACTGTAATGGTACTGTAATGCTTCATGAAGAAAATTTAACATCAATGGAACCCTTCCATTGCACAAAAGGTTCTTTAGTGGAAAATGTTCTCAAAAATGGTTCTTTTAAAATGGTTCTTTTAAGAAATGTTCAATGAAAGATTCTTTGGGAACCATTTTTTAATGAGTGTAGAATAATTAATATTTTTTCTGTTACTTCTAAATCTCTTTATTACATGGCATGGAAGCTGAAATATAATCAGATTAGCCATTACCAGAACAATATCACAGAAAACTGTACCGTAATCATCACTGAGATCATGTGACAATTGGCATTTAAACTTTCTAGATCTTGTAGCACTAATTGTGTAGCACACAATTACAAAAAAAAATATTTCCAGAAAGTTGTGTATGCTTTATTAACAAAGGCTGAGAACAGTAGAACTGAGCTCTCATTAACAAAAGTGGTTCAAAAGTATAATGTAATATTCACCTTCTCAAATTGAAGTCTCACCACTTAATCAAATCACACACTTTGCTGTTCCAGAGGATGACCAACATGAAAGACAGAAAGAGGGCAAGAGAGTGTTAGGTTGTTGTGACCACAGCACAGCGTTTCACACTCCATGACTAAAGCCACCAGAACTAAATACATGATGAGATTGATGCTGCTGAGTTGCAGTTCGCTATTGAGTACAGTTTGAAAATATGCAGTGCTCCATATGAATTCAACATTATAATGTATGTAGTAGAGAGACCAGGGAGTGTTGTTACAAGGGGTCAGTTGTAACACTGTCGGTTTGACAAGTCAGAAAAGTGCTATGGTGATGTCATTATACACACCCATCACCTTTGTGTCTGTGTGTCTGTGAGCAACATTGTAGATTTTATGAACAAAAAAAAAAAGATTTTCAGGAAAGAAAGTAAAAAAAAATTCTTAAGATTGTTTTTTGCCCAGCAATCGTATTGTATATACAGTTATTTGACTTACATTACCTAGCATAGTTGTTTCTCTAGTTTAATTTGATGTTTTACATTCATACTAACTTCAAACCCACATGCTATAACAGTTAGCTATGTTATGGCTATTTGGGGTGGGGATAGTTGTAGCAGTTCATTAAAAATGTTACAACCAACCCTTATGATGATTCCAGTTATCACATTCCCTATTAAGACAAAATTAAGATTTTTTTGTTGCACATTGAGGGATTTATGTGGTAAATGTGTTTCCATCATAGTTTATGTGCATGTGTTCTTATCAAAAAAATGATTGTCCGCCTCAACGCACATATGTTTTTTGTGCACATTTTTAGAATTGTGTGCATTTTGACATTTCCATCCAGCATTTTTATTATCCCAAAATTCACATAAAGTTAGGTGGATGGCAACTGTAGGATTTGAGGGTGAAACAGACAAATGAATCTTCCAAATGATTCGTTCAAACATAATTCCACACAAAAACCCAACCCAACAGACCTCAAATCAACAGTCTAGGACCATAAATGAAGTGGGCTCCATCCCGTCTGAGCTAAGTAATGAAACCCCCAGCTAAGTACTTTATGGCCATGCACGCTTCCTAGCTGAGGAAAAACGCTGTCAACTTGGCAGTAAACCCAAGACTAATGGCTGAAAAGGCAACACATTATGACTCACAGCTTGAGCCCCACGAAGATAAACGCCAGCGGTTGTTTGATTCCCAAAACATAGATACAAAACAGACCTTCTTCTTCTGAGTGACCCTGAGTGACACAAAGTTGAAATCCACAGGAAAGAATACAGAGACTGTTTTTAAACTGCATAAAATTGTCTAAAAACTAATTCGAAATGGACTTGTAATTAAACATCGTTCAACTGCATAATTCTATATCATGTCTACAACTTATATAGGTTACCATTATTCTTAGACCACTCACAATTCAAGCAATTGTAATAACTTTTGAATGGTTAATTGGAAGAGTGTGTTGTTTACTATGTGAGTGATTGATTTCTAATGACTCAAATGATGGCATGAATGAAATCTGTGTAAAATGTATTGTAATCTTTTTAGAGAAAACGTGTAAATTCTACTCTCTGTACTCACTGCTGAGAGCAGGAAAGTTAAGAGACCAGGTGATAACATGTAATTTATGGTGAGAGGAGGAGAAAAGCCACATCTGGAACAAAGACAACACCTAATTGTCCAGAACTCCTCAAAGAGGTTGGACAAACACCTCAGTTTAAAAATTCAGGACACGAGGAAAGCTTTAGACAGAGTCAACGATCGAGGCAGATAAAGATCAGATGAAAATGGGTTAACAGCTTCATTCAAGCCATCTAACTACTCTAGTCTCACTTACTTTCTTTTTCTTAGTTTCCTTTGTTTTCCATTGAGAGTCTCTTGTTCTAAGTTAAGTTTTGCCACAAAGTTTAATTAATGACTCTACAGTCTTTGCCCACCTCAAAACTTCAAACTTCAGCCAAGAGGAGACTCCATTCATCACCAGCACACCAGAACGTGATTGGCTTCCCACGACATCACTCCAATGAACCTGCGAAAGCCCCTCCTCCAAGCCAAAGACGAGCAAAGGGAATCCCCATTTAAAGACACAAACAACAGAGTATACCTCCAGATTGTAGCTAAACTGGTGCATTGATATAAAGTCTAATAACCCCACCTAAGAAGCGAGAGAAAGGTGAAATCAGCGATTGATGGTTCGTTCAGATCAGGTCTGATATTGCTAGAAACTTGTGCATATATTGCTAGAAACTTGGGATTTGGTGCATATATTGCTAGAAACTTGGGATTTCATCATTTCACTCTCTTAAAACTCATTCTTTCCTTGCTTCCTTTCTTTCTGCAACTCGTGTGAATGTGTGTGCGTGTGTTTGTGTTAGATTTTAGTTTATGTGTTAGAATAATAAAGTCTCATTTATATTTTTAAAGAGAAGTGTCTTGTGTTATGTGCTTACGAATTTAATGTCTTAAACTGCTGATCTATGTTACCTTGCTGATAAATAGTGTTTTCACTATAGTTTGGATATTCATATCCGTACAGAAAATATAGTTATGGCCCATTTAAATGAACGCTGGACGATTCTTTTGCTCGGTCATAAAATAAGTGACTCTTTCAAAATTCCCTATCAAATTCCCTGTTAAATTTACCTGTTGTCCCTTACACAAAATAGCTAGTGACTGAACCCTTATGTGACAGGAATACAGTATAGACACACAAACACACACAGCAACTGTTTTGTGCTAAATTTAAAGTAATAAAAGTAATAAAATACACTGGTTTTTGTCACTTTAAATTATTCACTTAATTCAAACTGATCATGCTTTGTTCTTCAATAACGTTCTTGCATAAATTTAGATTGTGTGGATCTTATTTCAGCAAATTAGCTCTCATTGTTACTTTTATCCCCAGCTAGTGTTACAACTCACCCTAGTATGGGGTAGGTTGTAGCAACTGAACTCTTTGAATTTGACATTACCTAGGGTAACCATGTGTCCTCTTTTTCCCAAAATGTCCTGGCCAGGATTTCTCAACAGCCTAAAATGGCTTGAGCCCCTGCCCCTTTAATCGTGAAAGTGCCATTTTCAGTTGTTTCAAGGTGCCCCCAGAATGCAATTTCTACACGGAGGTCTCTGCACGCCACTGTTCCAGTTGACAGTCCTCATGCATTAGAATGTTTACAATGCTTTGACCTCTTCTCTGTAGATCCCGCCTTCTCGCAAGCCATAATTGGTTGATTATGTACATTGCCTGCATGCTGTTTGTCAAATTACTTTTCAGTCATTACTTTCAGCAAGTATGAAAACAAAGCCAAAACTGGGACATTTTAGGCAATTTAAAAATCCTGGCCAGGACATGTCTGGGAAAAAGAGGACGTATTGTCACCCTACATTAACTCACATAATCTGTGTGCTGTACACAAGCATGATGGACACCAGGTGACCATGGTGAAGTCCGCTGGCCAGAAGGTCTCCAGGGAGGAGCACAATGGACAGAAGGTTTCCAGGGCGGAGCAAGCTGGACAGAAGTTCTCCATGGAGGGGCACGCTGGACAGAAGGTCTTCAGGGAGACCTTCCTTGCCTGGTGCTTTGTGGTCACAAAGCACCGGGCAGACGGGACCAGATACTCCCAAAGCGGATCGCAGCAAACCAAGGCCAGGCAGACTTCTCAAAGCTGACAGGGCATACAGACTTGATGAAGGCCAATTGTGTCACAGCGGCATGACAAAGGCTGTCCCAATTCAAACGTAATGTCATGCAAATGTGACTCCAATGCGCACAAATGAAGGATTCAACAATGGACACTTCTCATCCTACCCTACCCCAGATTTCATAGCACACTGGTGACGACTGGATTTTTATTCAAAGAAAATGGCGGGTGGTAGTGGTAACCAAGCAATTCACATATAAATGAAAGTACTTTGTTTCATTTATTCAAATAGTTAGCGAAACAAGTAAAAAAAAACAAGGCATAAATATGGACCAAGCACTGAATCCCCAGTGGGAAACCAATCAACTGAGTTAAATTAATCAAATACTAAATGTAATATCAGCATGCATGAACACTGTAAAACTTACTTAGTATGTTTGTATTGTTTGTAGTCCAACTATTAAAAAAAAAATCTTAAGAAGAATTTACAAGACAAGCAAAAGTTATTGCCTTGTTTTGGGAAAAAATAAGTCTAAAGTGATCATGCTTAAAATAATCTAAATAATCTGCCAATTCTTACCCCATTGGCAGATGATTATTTTGCTTTTTTTTCCCCTAAAACAAGACAATAACTTTTGCTTGTATAGTAAATGCTTTTTACTGTAAGATTTTTTATTATTATTTGGACTAGTAACAAGACAATAAATATTCAATAAATAAAACAGCAGCACAAATGCAGAAGAAATTAAGCCAACAATCCATCTGAAATGTGGTAGATAAAATGACCTGAAAAACAAACAAAATGGTTGACAAACAAAAATAATATAATTTACAGTTGATTAAAGCAATTTTTGTTTATTTTTGTCACTTATTTGTAAATGAAATGATTCCTGTACACTTTTCATTTTTGTAATGTAAGTTAAAGTTGAAATGACTAAGTTCTATACATTATTTATACAGTATATGAAGCAAAGCCAATTCGGTACATTGTTTTTGTTTACAGGTCTATTATCCAGCAGAAGAGATATTTAATGACACTCTTTTTGTCTAACTCATGGGGCATCTGGTGTTCAAATAAGTTCCTTTTGCGATCTGATGTGGCTTCGTATCATTATGAGACAAAAACAATTATTATATGTATAGTGTTCTGTGCAGCAATAAAGGCTATGTCATTTGCATATTGCATTAAAAATATGTTTTATTCTTGTAAAAATACCTGTTATATCTAGCAGAGCATAAATAGACAATATCAGTAGTAATTTTCATGCAAATACTGGTGGTGCTGTTATGTTTTTCTCAATTTATTACTACTCATTTTACTTACTTCATTAGTCTCCATAGCCTTTCATGACTTTATCCCTGGCCTATCATGGCCTCTGTCCAGGTGGCCTAACGTGGCCTTTGTCACTATGTGGCATAACGTGGCCTTTGTCTTTATGTGACCTAACGTGACCTTTGTCTCCATGTGGCCTATCGTGGCCTCCGTATCCATGTGGCCTATCGTGGCCTTTGTCTCCTTGTGGCCTACCGTGGCCTTTATCTGTGTGGCCTAACGTGGCCTTCTCCTCCATGTGTCTTCAGGCAGGAAATGCAGAGTCCGCAACCATCTGGATGTGAGCTACAGACGGAGCCTACGCCAAAAAACTATCATACAATATTTTGCTTTAATTTGCTGGTCTATTAGTAAATAAATGTCATTGTTATGTTATCTTGCCTCCCAAGTCTTTCTGATAGAACTATATAAAATCGCTTTATGTGTATTTTGTATTTTCATATGTATCATTAGAGTATTCAAGTAAGGTGAAACCCAATACTTAATAGCTACATTTAAAAGTGTAATCTGCTAATTAAGGGCTCGTTCACATAGAACGTGTTTTTGCTTTGAAAAATGCAAGATGCAGACAGTGGAATTGGGAAAAACGCAAGGTATCGAGAAGCGTTTTTTAAAAAGTGAACTGATTTTAACTTGAGCGCCAAGTTTTTAGACTTGTCATGCACGAGACGAGGCACAAGACGCAAGAGCAACAGTTATACTTGTTTAACTGCACGTGTTTACACGTGTAGCACGTGTTTACTCAGGCTCAGGAACAGATTCATAGACTCAAAGAGGCTCAGGAACAGACTCCAACTCAGGCTCAGGAACAGATTCATACAGTCGAACAGGCACAGGAAAAGATTCATAGACTCGAACAGGCTCAAGAACAGACTCAGGCTCAGGTACATATTCATAGACTTCAACAGGCCCAGAAACAGATTCATAGACTTGAACAGGCTCAGAGATAGACTTAGGCTCAGGAACAGGCTCAGGCTCATGAACAGATTCATAGACTCCAACAGGCTCAGGAACAGGCACAGATTTATAGACTCCAACAGGCTCAGGAACAGACTCATAGACTTAAACAGGCTAAGAAACAGATTCATAGACTCAAACAGGCTCATGAACAGACTTAGGCTCAGGAACAGATTTAGGCTCAGGAACAGATTCATAGACTCCAACAGGCACAGGAACAGATTGATAGACTCCAACAGGCACAAGAACAGACTCAGGAACAGACTCAGGCTCAGGTAAATATTTATAGACTTCAACAGGCTCAGGAACAGACTCATGACAGGCTCAGGCTCATGAACAGACTCAGGCTCAGGAACAAATTCATAGACTCGAATGAATCTCATAGACTTGAAGAGGCAGACTCAGGCTCAGGAACAGACTCAGGAACAGACTCAGGCTCATGAACAGACTCAGGCTCAGGAACAGATTTAGGCTAAGGATCAGATTCAGAGACTCCAACAGGCTCAAAAACAGATTCATAGACTTGAACAGGCTCAGGAACAGATTCATATACTCAAACAGGCTCAGGAACAGACTCATGACAGGCTCAGGCTCATGAACAGACTCAGGCTCAGGAACAAATTCATAGACTCGAACAGGCTCAGGAGTAGACTCAGGCTCAGGAATAGACTCAGGAACAGGCACAGATTCATAGACTCCAACAGGCTCAGGAACAGATTCATACACTCGAATAGGCTAAGGAACAGACTCAGGCTCAGGAACAAATTCATAGACTCGAACAGGCTCAGAAATAACCTCAGGCTCAGGAACAGACTCAGGCTCAGAAACAGGCACAGATTCATAGACTCCAAAAGGCTCAGGAACAGGCTTGGGAACAGGCACAGATTCATAGATTCCAAAAGGCTCAGGAACAGACTCAGGCTCAGGAACAGATTCATAGACTACAAAAGGCTCAGGAACAGACTTAGGCTCAGAAACAGATTCATAGACTCAAAGAGGCTCAGGAACAGATTCATACACTCGAAGAGGCTAAGGAACAGACTCAGGCTCAGGAACAGATTCATAGACTCCAACAGGCTGAGGAACAGACTCAGGCTCAGGAACAGATTCATAGACTCCAACAGGCTCAGAAACAGACTTAGGCTCAGGAACAGACTCAGGGTCAGGAACAGATTTAGGGTCAGGAACAGATTCACAGACTCGAAAAGGCTCAAGAATAGACTCAGGCACAGGAACAGATTCATAGACTCGAACAGGCCAGGAACAGACTCAGGCTCAGGAACAGATTCATAGACTCTAACAGGCTCAATAACAGATTCATAGACTCGAACAGGCTAAGGAACAGACTCAGGCTCAGGAACAGATTCATAGACTCCAACAGGCTGAGGAACAGACTCAGGCTCAGGAACAGATTCATAGACTCGAACAGGCTCAGAAACAGACTCAGGAACAGATTCATAGACTCCAACAGGCTCAAGAAAAAAGACTCAGGGACAGATTCATAGACTCCAACAGGCCAGGAACAGACTCAGGCTCAGGAACAGATTCATAGACTCTAGCAGGCTCAATAACAGATTCATAGACTCGAACAGGCTGAGGAACAGATTCATACACTCGAACAGGCTAAGGAACAGACTCAGGCTCAGGAACAGATTCATACACTCCAACAGGCTCAGGAACAGACTCAGGCTCAGGAACAGATTCAAAGACTCGAACAGGCTCAGAAACAGACTTAGGCTCAGGAACAGACTCAGGGTCAGGAACAGATTTAGGCTCAGGAGCAGATTCATAGACTCGAACAGGCTCAAGAACAGACTCAGGCACAGGAACAGATTCATAGACTCGAAACAGGCCAGGAACAGACTCAGGCTCAGGAAAAGATTCATAGACTCCAACAGGCTCAAGAAAAAAGACTCAGGAACAGATTCATAGACTCCAACAGGCCAGGAACAGACTCAGGCTCAGGAACAGATTCATAGACTCTAACAGGCTCAATAACAGATTCATAGACTCGAACAGGCTGAGGAACAGATTCATAGGCTCAGGACCAGACTCAGGCTCAGGGACAGACTCAGGAACAGGCACAGGCTCAAGAACAGACTCATGCTCAGGAACAGATTCATAGACTCGAAACAGCCTCAGGCACAGGAACAGATTCATAGACTCGAACAGGCCAGGAACAGACTCAGGCTCAGGAAAAGATTCATACTCTCCAACAGGCTCAAGAAAAAAGACTCAGGAACAGATTCATAGACTCCAACAGGCCAGGAACAGACTCAGGCTCTGGAACAGATTCATAAACTCTAACAGGCTCAATAACAGATTCATAGGCACAGGAACAGACTCAGGCTCAGGAACAGACTCAGGAACAGGCACAGGCTCAAGAACAGACTCATGCTCAGGAACGGATTCATAGACTCGAACAGGCTCAGGAACAGACTCAGGCTTAGGAACAGGCTCAGGAACAGATAAACTCCAGCAGGCTCAGGAACAAATTCATAGACTCCAACAGGCTTAAGAACAGACTCAGGCTTTGGAACAGATTCATAGACTCGAACAGGCTGAGGAACATATTCATAGGCTCAGGAACAGATTCATAGACTCCAACAGGCTCAGGAACAGACTCAGGCTGAGGAAGAGATTCATAGACTCCAACAGGCTCAGAAACAGACTCAGGCTCAGGAACAGATTCATAGACTCCAACAGGCTCAAGAAAAAAGGCTTAGACTCAGGAACAGATTCATAGACTTGTAGTGAACAACAGGTATGATTGCACCAGAGCTTCACAACATTGATTAATCAAAAGAATGTGATCGGACCCTCAACGTCAAGTAAATGACTATTGTAATCAGGACTGCCAAAGGTGGAAGACAGCAAAGATGACATCAACGACCCATTGATGATAGGCTAATCTCATCACGAGTTGCCTTTGTTCACCTCAGGCTTCCATGCCTGAGTTCAAGGTGCGAATGACCATGGACTCCTAGGGCTGCCAAACCGGTTCTGGCTAGAGCACAGCAAGAACAAAGAAATGCTCAGAAAGGAAGACATTTTCTAAACATATTGGCTTGAAATCACCAAAAATGGACAGGAATACTGTAAGGAACATGTATAGTATTCCTGTCCTTGTACTCATCCAGGAAACTGTGCACACACAGTAGAAACCACACCTGGAATAAAAGCCAATGCAACTACACCCACTGAGACAGAAGTGTGATACCTCAACCAATTCACATCAAGTTTGGACTCTACGAGTTCAGAAAACTGCCACAAGGACTTTGAGAAAGGTTTGAAAAAGAAATAAAGCATTTCCAAGGTCCTAAAGACATTGTCTTATTTAACTGTGTATTTTGGAACAATACAACAAGTTTCACAGGATGAAAGGTGAGCGTGTTAAGGGACGGACACCTGGAATGCTGTGACCCAATTACATCACCACATCAGGAAAGGTGGGGATTAATAATCCCCTCCCCAACGAGAAGGAATAAAAGTTTCCTAAGTGAACAGACCCTTGTTCTGAGTTTCTGACCTGACGAGGGAAGAACAACAGCACGACCAAGGTGAGACTCTTGCGAGTAAACCTTTCGCCACACGGATCAAGCAGCCAAATTGCTTCTGCAGAGGACTTTGACTCCTGACCTGCATAACCCAAGTACCTCCAACCTACAGAAGATCCTACTGACTGACCACCATCTACAGTTCTCTGGATTACACAAAGACGTCCAGCACTCAGTGCAGCTCTGCAGCTGTTGGAAAGCAATCCAGTCTCCCACTGCACACGGAAGGATACCAGTGGACAACGTTTCCCATTCCCGGACTGATCACCCGACCAAGTGAAACGTAAATATAAGCTAACCAAACCTTTTCCAAAAGCCTTGGCATTAGGTTGTTGCTAAATGAGATTGCTATTTGTGTAGAGACTGTTTATCTAGGGTCAGCGTACACAGATAGATACATTAGACACGTTATCTGTATTCAGAGTAAATGCTTATTTACTTATTTTCAATACCAGCATCCAGAAAGACCACAATTGACTCCCTCATAGACTGCTAATTACCCATTCATTGCTTTGTCCAATCTGTTGCTCATCTACTTGGCATTCAGTTTTGTTAACATCCATTTGTGCTGTAGTTTGTAGTTTCTGTTTGATTATTGATTCAATTTTCTTAGTAGTTTAGTCATTTTTCCTTAGTAGTTTAGTCATTTTCCTTTGTAGTATTTAGTGAGTGTGATATTTTACTCTTGTATATCTTTTTGTTAATACATTTATTTTTTTGCAAACTGTGTCATTCTTGTGTTGATAATCAGAGGCTCTACAAGCTCGCCTGAATCTCACTAAATCCTTCAGATTGGTCAGACGATAAACTTCCTCCAATTTATAAAATATTAATTCAATTAACAATCTTTCATGATTGTTCTTTATTGTCAAGGTGAGAATCCTGACTGGTGCCCCGGAATATTGGAAGGAATCATCTGACTCAATATTAATATTAATACAAAATATTAATATTAATATTTAAGACCAAAATCACTATATTTGTGGTGCCCTCATGTGAGGCTAATCCAAAAATCACTACAGACTCCAACAGGCTCAAGAAAAAAGGCTCAGGTTCAGGAACAGATTCATAGACTTCAACAGGCTCAGGAACAGATTCATAGGCTCAGGAACAGACTCAGGCTCAAGAACAGATTCATAGACTTAAACTATTTCTAGTGCCATTTCTCTGGTTCCTGAATTCATCTGGCCTTCCTCTGTCCTTTCATCAGTGGCGCTATAGTGTGTTTTGTCGATATTTGTCGAAACTTTGAACAAAACTGCTGCACATAATTCAGAGCATTTTCCTGTTGTTCAGGCAGTTCTAGTTTGCGTATCAAACAGGCTTGGTAACAGATTCAGGAACAAATTCATAGACTCCAACAGGCTCAGGAACAGACTCAGGCTCAGGAAGAGATTCATAGACTCCAACAGGCTCAGGAACAGACTCAGGCTCAGGAACAGATTCATAGACTCCAACAGGCTCAAGAAAAAAAGGCTCAGGTTCAGGAACAGATTCATAGACTCCAACAGGCTCAGGAACAGATTCAGGCTCATGAACAGACTCAGGCTCAGGAACAGATTCATAGACTCCAACAGGCTCAGGAACAGACTCAGGCTCAGGAACAGATTCATAGACTCCAACAGGCTCAGGAACAGACTCAGGCTCAGGAACAGATTCATAGACTCCAACAGGCTCAAGAAAAAAGGCTCAGGTTCAGGAACAGATTCATAGACTCAAACTATTTCTAGTGATATTTCTCTGGTTCCTGAGTTCATCTGGCCTTCCTCTGTGCTTTCATCAGTGGCGCTATAGTGTATTTGGTCGACATTTGTCGAAACTTTGAACAAAACTGCTGCACATAATTCAGAGCATTTTCCTGTTCTTCAGGCAGTTCTAGTTTGCAGATCAAACAGGCTTAGTAACAGACTCATGAATAGATTCATAAACTCGAACAGGCTCAGGAACAGACTCAGGCTCAGGAACAGATTCATAGACTCCAACAGACTCAGGAACAGATTCACAGAGTCCAACAGGCTTAGGAACAGACTTACTGTAGGCTTAAGAACAGACTCAGGAACAGGCTCAGGCATATGAACAGGCTCAGGAACAAATTCATAGGCTCAGGAACAGACTCAGGGTCAGGAGCAGATTCATAAACTCAAACAGGCTCAGGAACAGACTCAGGCTCAGGAATAGACTCAGGAACAGGCACAGATTCATAGACTCCAACAGGCTCAGGAACAGATTCAAACATTCGAACAGGCTAAGGAACAGACTCAGGCTCAGGAACAAATTCATAGACTCGAACAGGCTCAGGAATAACCTCAGGCTCAGGAACAGACTCAGGCTCAGAAACAGGCACAGATTCATAGACTTCAAAAGGCTCAGGAACAGGCTCGGGAACAGGCATAGATTCATAGGCTCCAAAAGGCTCAGGAACAGACTCAGGCTCAGGAACAGATTCATAGACTCTAACAGGCTCAGGAACAGGCACAGATTCATAGATTCCAACAGGCTCAAGAACAGACTCAGGCTCAGGAACAGATTCATAGACTCTAACAGGCTCAGGAACAGGCTCGGGAACAGGCACAGATTCAAAGACACCAACATGCTCAAGAAAAAAGGCTCAGGTTCAGGAACAGATTCATAGACTCCAACAGGCTCAAGAAAAAAGGCTCAGGTTCAAGAACAGATTCATAGACTCCAACAGGCTCAGGAACAGATTCACGCTCATGAACAGACTCAGGCTCAGGAACAGATTCCTAGGCTCAGGAACAGATTCATAGACTCAAACTATTTCTAGTGATATTTCTCTGGTTCCTGAGTTCATCTGGCTTTCCTCTGTGCTTTCATCAGTGGCGCTATAGTGTATTTGGTCGACATTTGTCTAAACTTTGAACAAAACTGCTGCATATAATTCAGAGCATTTTCCTGTTCTTCAGGCAGTTCTAGTTTGCAGATCAAATAGGCTTAGTAACAGACTCATGAATAGATTCATAAACTCGAACAGACTCAGGAACAGATTCATAGACTCCAACAGACTCAGGAACAGATTCATAGAGTCCAACAGGCTTAGGAACAGACTTACTATAGGCTTAAGAACAGACTCAGGAACAGGCTCAGGCACATGAACAGGCTCAGGAACAAATTCATAGGCTCAGGAACAGACTCAGGCTCAGGAGCAGATTCATAAACTCAAACAGGCTCAGGAACAGACTCAGGCTCAAAAACAGATTCATGGACTCAAATAGGCTCATGAACAGATTCATAGACTCGAACAGGCTCAGTAACAGGCTCATGCTCAGGAACAGACTCAGGCACAGATCTTCAAATTAGAACTGCCTCAGGAACAGACTTAGGAACAGGAAAATGCTCTGAATCATGTGCAGCCCTCAGTAACAGTTTCAGGCTCATGAACAGACTCAGGCTCAGGAACAGATTTATAGTCTCGAACAGACTCAGGAACAGACTCAGGCTCATGAACAGATTCATAGACTCCAACAGGCTCAAGAAAAAAGGCTCAGCTTCCGGAACAGATTCATAGACTCCAACAGGCTCAGGAACAGATTCATAGGCTCAGGAACAGGCTCAGGAACAGACTCGGGCTCAGGCTCAAGATCAGATTCATAGACTCCAACATACTCAGGAACAGACTCAGGGTCAGGAACAGGCTCAGGAACAGATTCATAGACTCCAACAGGCTCAAGAACAGACTCCAACTAAGGCTCAGGAACAGATTCATAGACTTGAACAGGCTGTAATGATCTTTAGTGATATTACAAGTATTTAATCAATTCATGGGTGAAATATATGAATATAATAAATCATAATGTGTTATGACTAAGTATAATATAGATCACCCATTAGTTCTAGTTTAATAATTGTTTAGAAAATCTATCCTAGCTTGTCCAGGAAAGTATGGGTTTTCTCATAGACTATTATGAAAGAAATGTTATTCTCTGGCCACGAGAATAAATTCCTATTATAGCATATAGCGTAAAGCAGTGTTGCAGAAACGAAACATAGAAGTGACTTGGTTTTCTGAATGAGCAGCAGAAACAATCAAGCATGAATATAATGTATTTAATATATGAAACTACGAACACATAGGCTAAATATACACAGAGGATATGCATATATACAAAAGCAAAAGTAAAGACAGGAAAAGAGAGGGAACAAGTAGCAAAACATACTAAAAGTCCTTGAGAGCCAACAAAGAATCAGTATTACTTGGTTAAGTCGTATGACTTATCGCATCTAAGATAGAGAAGCGGTACTTGCATTAGTTTGCATGCTGAGTTTCGGTTCAGTGCGGCTGCAGTCGTTGGCTTCTTCCGTTTCCATGGGAAGATTTGAACTGAGGACTTGAAAGTTTTTTTCGCCGCAGATGGTCGTCCAAAAAGAAGATGAGCACGTGATGGAAGCGCGGTCGCCGTGACGTCCGGGAGAGACGTGCACGAGATGGCGATGGACAATTCAGAGACAATCGAGAGACAAATCAAAAATGCTTGTGCTCGTCTCTTATGGACAAACAAGCCAACACGCCTCCTTGGGTGAAACAGCCAACGATATAGGTGCAATATTGGCGGGCAAACATTTTCTTTGTTTTGTGGCTCAATTTGCATAATTTATGAAGTGTTAGATCAGAGTACATTTTTCTTCGAAGTACCATTAAAAATAGAACAGTGCATTTTACAGTAATGTGACCTACATTGTTGAATAAGGCATGGTGGCAAAAACATAAAAGGGGAGATACAGTTTAGCCTTTAATTTTATCGTTTAGAATGAAACGAACAGCACTACTGTCATAGCTAAGCTTATACACTAGGGGTACATATATGCAAAGTGAAAGACAACGACGGGTACACTTTGGCACAGTCATATTTTGCTACATACAATCTTCATGCGTGTTTGTGTGTGTGTGTGTGTGTGTGTATTGGGGTTTTGGCTGGTCTGGCATGTGGCCGCATGGTCCTTAACCCACATGGGTGATTCTTTTGAAGTCCCCAGAGCTTGGGACTGGGGTTCTCTGTTTAACCTCAGCGGGTCCACAAAGATGCCAAAAGTCACTCCTAGACGGAGCCAATTTGTGATTTACATGCACAGTTCAGGAGGCTAAAAGCATTCTGAGAATTCCAAAGTTGGTTGGCTAAGACGGATCTTGTACAGGTGTTACAGTCCCCCCTTCGGCCAATGAAGTTCCCGTGTGGACTTCGTTGGACGGTAACAAAGTTGGATGGCACATGGATCAGGATGGTCAAGCAGCAGGTGGTTCTTACTGGTCCTCTGTCCATCTTGATGAGGCTTGGCATATTCTCCGGCTTGACATCTCCTCTCCTCTGTCTCTTTTTGAAACCTTGAGGAAGGGCAGGCAGGCACTTATCCATGGACTCTCGCATCCCTTTGATCCCTTTGGATAGGATGAAGGCCAGTCCCAATATCAGTGTGTACTGAATTGCCGAGGAGGGGCAAAGGGCTATGTTGGTAGCAGTCCAAGCCTGGACTATCGGTGAGCTGGTTAGGATGGGCAGTCGGGACAGTGCTTGAAGGGCTGTGTCGATGGGAGTAATGTGGATTAGCTGGGACCCCCCTTTCTCAATCCTCAGTTCCAGTTCTGGATCTAAGGTGAGGTTGTGATTCCTGAAGGAGGATGGGATTTCCAGTTCCGACTGGTACTCTTCCCTTGAGAGATGGTACAATGCCAGATCGTCGAGTTGGAGGGTGGCACCTGGGGGTACCTGGATCCACATACTTTGGTTGGTCAGGCTGACACGAGTGGCAGGGTCGTGCTGATTGTAGGTCAGGGTGGCAGTGCGAGTGGGGGCGTTGATGAGCCATCGATCGCCCACAATCTCGGCTTTTGTTCCGATGACTTGGGTGCAAGGCTTAGCCTCGGCAGGGCAGCATGTGTCGCTGATCATGGGCTGCAACCGGCAGATTCCTTCAGTGTTGTCTCTGAGGAAAGGCTTGTTAGGGCAGAGGTAATGAATGTCTTTGGTCAAAATACACCTGCGAGAAAACAGTTCTTATGGAAGTGTTGGACATTTTAGTTGTTAGTGGCAGTGAGGCGGGAACTGTTGCAGGAACAATACACTGACTGTGGGTTAATGCTGCCACACTAAGGGTGGGTGACTGGGGTGGGGGTGACCGTAGGTTTCCATGTAGTGTGCCAGTCTTGGCGAGGGCATCCGTTTGGTCGTTTGAGTCTTTGTCATGCCCTGGTTGCTTTATGTGTCCTTTCACCTTTTTCCAGTAAACGATCATGTCATGTGTTTGGGTGATGTCATCACGTGTTTGGAACAGGTGTTGATGTTTCACCGGCTTGTTGCTTTCAGTCTTGAAACCAGTTTGTTTCCAGCCCGGAAGATGGCATGTGAAACTAAGTCTGACATAGATTGAGTCTGTGCAAATGAGTTCTCTGGTGTTATGGGCTGAGGCGACTTGAAGGGTTATGAGAGTAGCTGCTACTTCAGCATACTGCCATGACTGGGGACCTCACCTGAAGTTCTGTGCTGGGCAGAGTTGGTTGTTCAACCATCACACCCCTGCACCTGCCTTTAGGATGCCCTCATGGTTGTAGGAACATCCATCGACGTAGGCCTTGGGCATACCTTGGCACGCATTCACTTCAAAGTACCTGTGACAGATTGGTTGTTGTTGTTGTTGGGGTACCTCTATCTCAAGTGTCGAAGCTGGTGTGTTATCAGAGCAGTTCCCTTTCATGGGAACTGTTGACGCTACGTCATATGACATTATGGGAACCTTCTGCATGATTGCGTCGTGAAGCACTCTTGTATCTAACCAATGATGAGACAAGATGTCAGAGGCGGGTGATGTCACGGACCAGGAAACTATAAAGCATACCCAGAACAAAGAACGCTAGTTTCTGTTGTTCTGTTGTTCATTCGTGGGGATCACAGATGGATCTGACAGAGGGGTTAGAGATGGGCCCAGCCTTATTTCTGCCCTCACCTGTCAGACCCAGTGTCTCTCCTCTGGCGGTGGAAGCACGCGCTGCGGTTTATTCCCCCGGAGAGAGACACCGGCGCTTCACCTATCTTCCTCCGAGGAGGTAGATGTGGTGAGCGTTGAGACTGGAGAAGAGGACTCACCATCCTCATCTCCAGCATATGAGGAGCTTCTGAAGGTAGTGACTAGACAGCTTGTCTACATACAATGTCAATCTTACAAGCTTATCAGGCTGACCTGCTGAGGGAAATAGACGAAAGTGGGGAAGCGACATTTGAGTGCATACAGGAACTACGGAAAGCGACAGATCTAGTTCTCTGGTTCACCAAGGAGATGGCCAAGTCAATCGGCCGCTCTATGGCAGCCTTGGTGGCCACGGAGAGACACTTATGGCTCAATTTGTTGGACATTAAGGAAAGAGACAAAACCGTCCTTATGGATGCGCCGCTGTCTCCTGTGGGCCTGCCATCGATAGGTTCCAGGAGACACGAAAACAATCAGCGGCCTTCCAAAGATTTCTTCCCCGCCGCGTCCATCCCCCCTGAGGCTGCTGAGCGGGAGCAGTCTCGGCCGACAGCAAGCTCCTCAGCGCATAGAGCACAACAGAAAGCCAGTGTGGCCACCCGTGCTCCCCCGCAGAGAGCTTGGGGACCGGGGCAGTCAGCACAAGCGAAGCCTTCTAAGGGTAAAGCAGATCTGAGGACCGTTATTATCGCGAAGAAGGCTTCAAAAAGGTCCTGACACCAGTGGCCCATAGGTCTATGAGGGCAGTCTCCTCCGGAGAGGATCGGGTATTAAAACGCCTGGTACCCGTCCCTCTTCGGTGCCCTCAGGGGGCCGTTCTGCCAACCTTGCCACCCAGTGTGCATCAGGGCACAGCGGTCTCCACTGACCCTCCGAGGAGGGCCAGTCATCACTTGATTCGTTTGTCGTCTGCCGGTGAGCTGTTTCAGAACAATGAGTCAAGTGCTCAAAAAACACCCGAGGCCAGTCTCGAGAGACTGGTCCCCTTAGTAGATTTTCTGGCAGAATGTAAACTTCTCCTGAACATTTCGAAATGGGTGCTGCTGGGTGTCACGTTGCCGTACCCCCGGCATACCTGTGAGCGTCTTGCTTCAGCCATAATCCAGAAGCTAGCGTTCTTTGTTCTGGGTATGCTTTATAGTTTTCTGGTCCGTGACGTCACCCGCCTCTGACGTCTCATCTCATCATTGGTTAGATTAGCTTCACGACTCAATCACGCAGAAGGTTCCCATAAGGTCATATGGCGTAGCGTCTCATTCCCTATTCAGGGAACAAGGGTTACAAAAGTAACCCGAGACATTTTGGCAGGTAGCCAAACCGTCGCCCCGTGCAGCCTTGTGGTTTCTGGCATGTTGTGACAGTGGCACTTGCTGGTTCAACTTCCTGAAGTCAATGGTGGGTCGCCACTTGCCATTTGGTTTGACAACGGGCCAGATGGGGGCTGAATAGGCGCTGTTGCATGGGCAGATAACACCTTTTTCTTCCATGGAGTGAATGATCTCCTGAACTGGCTCGTGTGAGGCAATGGGAATCTTGTACTGCCTGACGAAGATGGGAGGAGCATTTGGGCGTGTTGGAATACGCACAGTGTGAAGGTTTGTGAGGACACAGTCTAAAGAGTCTTTGGCAAACGACGCTTTGAATTTGTACAGGACCTGTCTGAGTTTTTGACGGTCTGCATCATTCTTTAGGGCATCTGCATCTTTCAGAATTTGTTGGACTTGTGACTCAAATCCTGGAAATGGCTCCTCCGTTGTGGTGTCAGCTGTCAGGTTGGCTGTCAGAGGTGCAGCGCTTTTATGAGTTTCGCAGGCAGGCTGGCTAGAGCCTGTGTATACTGCAAGACATTGGTCCTCCATCAGCTCCGTTCTGCACACCTGTTCTGTGGGAACCGGCATGGGAACCAGCTCCCTTCTGGGACCATTGCAGCTGGTATTGAGCCAATGACTGTTAACCTGAGTTCAAAGCCATGGAAGTCATGGTTCAATATCCATCCTAGATGGTAGGCTTTGGGAATGCTGATGTCTGTGGCCATGCAGTTGTTGCACAAGATGTAGACTACACGGGATGACACTTCAGTGAGGAGTGTGGCTTTTAGAGTGAGTCCAAGTTCCACACCTTCGGGTGAAAATTGGAAGGAGCCCAGCGTGTGGTTTAGGGTTTGACCACATTGCATGTTGAGCCAAACAGCGACCCCTTCGATGTAAGTTAGTACTACAGCTTCCTGTATGTTGACCAGGATGCAGACCTCTGGAATGGTCTGGACTGACAGGAAGTTTTCAGTGTTGACAGGAACAACATGGGGCTGTAAAGTCATTGGGGCCCACACCACCTCATTACTAATGTCCACATGAGCTTTAGGGTGCATCAGGAGGTCCGGAAGGACCAGGAAGTGATGGGTTAGACACCGGTTGTTCCATTTCAATGTAGCGAATTAACTCAAAGGGGAAATATTAATAATTATTCATAACTCATTATGATTACTAATTATGATTAATTATGAATAATTATTAATATTTCCCCTTTGAGTTAATTCGCTACATATTTGGTGGAGAATGTGGGCATCATTTTAAGCAATTGTTTGCAGATGGACCAGTAATCAATCATGTGTTTTGGCATAATCTTTATTAACATCTTATACATGCACATACAAATTTCTGATAAAATCAGCAAAACTGGGGGTTTGAATGCGCATTCCCTTGAACGGCAGAACGTTCCTCAATGCTATAATGCATGTTTAAATTGTACGAAGAAGCTAACCTGAAATTATCAAAGAAATCATAATTTAACTTTTTCTGATGATGGAATCTCAGATTAGCAGTGCGTACAAAAGGGTACCAAAATAAATTAACCTGAACTTGGGCGAAGAAACACACACTTTCAGCTTTAAACGCATAAGTCTTTTTCTGACGACGGAATCTCAGATGAGCAGCACGTACAAAAGGGTACCAAAATAAACTAACCTGAACTTGGGCGAAGAAACCCCCACTTTCAGCTTTAAATGCATAAGTCTTTTTCTGACGATGGAATCTCAGATTAGCAGCACAGACAAATAAACTAACCTGATCTTGGGCGAAGAAATCCCCACTTTCAGCTGTAAAAGCATAAGCCTTTTTCTGGTGACGGAATTCCAGATTAAGCAGCATAAATTTACCTGTGTGACGAAGAAATATCACTACAGCGTTTATAATGGTGTTCTGGGCGAGAGTCCCCAGTCACCGATTGAGGCCTTTTTACTATTCGTTACGTCACTGTATTCATATTAATGCACTGGACCGCACATATGAAACACACGCAACGAATTTGTGGTGTAAATTCTAGCTTAGCTAACTAGCAATCCACCACTGTCTGTGAAGTGATGTGCTGTTGTGATTTGTGAGTTATGCATGACCACACTGGAGTTCTCAATGCGGACTTGCAGCACAATTCTGCAGCACAATTCTGCTCTATTCTGATCGTGTTGCAGGCTGGCATTGGTCTCCTGGCAATGCATGACAACAGAGCGTGGAGAGCAGACACCTCTAAAAGTCTGATAGCAGCACACCCACATCACAGACTGTTGTGCAAACAACAAACCGCGTGTAGCCAAAACTAGCTCTATAGAAACCCTACACGTATACCCTACAAGTTAAAACACTTTACCTCGACTAAAAGCTGCTAGCACCCTGCTAGCACCTAGACACGTCCAAGCGTGAAGCATTCAAGCCGAAGACTTTATAGACTTTGGGATCCCTTTTAGGAGGGATTTTGATTTGAACTGTTGATGGGAACACAAAGCGTTGTGAAGCTCAGAATCAAATGAATCAATTGAGTCACAAACGATTCACTGTTTCGAACCGTATGCGCCCCTTGCGAGTCAGAACAGTAAGCATAGCGAAGACTTAACGAGACATCTTTAATAAACCATTCACAAATGTTTTATTGAAGTTGTAAACAATTAGAAGTGATCAATGAATCATCTAATATCCTTAAACATGAGGTTTCTGTTAAGACATGATATTTCAGTAAACTGTAGAGCTTGTTGATGAAAACTGTCAAACATGACAATACATCTCTTCCCTTTGTCAAACGTGTCATTTAAATGTGTTATATACATTTCATATACCAGTCAGGTATAGACATGGTTTCATGGGACTTAGAGATGAACCATTGACATTTCAAATCACGTTGAAACAGCTATGACACATCATGAAGCCTCGTTTACTGAAATCACATGACTTTAGCAGTTCGACACACGCTCCGAATCACTGATGCAAGACAAATGATTCACACGGGTCCGAAGCTTCACAAGGCACACCTCAAAGGCACCCATCTCTGGTTTAAACCATTTGTGTGTGTGTGTGTGCATCGTGTCACTCACTTTGTTAAGTCTGAGTATCTCTATTCAGTCAAGTTGAATTTAAATTAAATTTAAAATTTAATTAAATCAATTTGTTTAGTTTCCTATCTCCTCGAGCTACAAGGAAGTTCCAAGTTTACTATTTATTTTTTTTTATTTTTTTGCCCTATTCCTTTATTTTATTTCTTCTTCATTCTAATACTTCGTTCACCTGACTATCCCTATGCAGCCAAGTTGAATTTAGTTCAATTTAAAAATTTAATTAAATCAATTTTGTCTATTTACCTCTGTCAGTTTAAATCTAGACTAAAAACACATCTCTTTGCTCTTGCATACACATAACACATTATCAATACATTAACATTTTTTCAAATCCGTTAAAGGATTGTTACGGTGCAATAATTAGGTCGGCCGGAACCGAGAACATTTCCTATAACACTAGATATACCTGTACATCAGAATAAGAATGGCATCTACGCTAATATCAGTCTCTCTGCTTATCCTGAGGTTTGCCGGGTGCTGGATCCAGGCCGTATCCAGATCAGATGGAGAACCTGTGTCTGGACCTGACTACAACGTAGCCCAGGAGACAATGGGCCTACAGATCCAGTTCTGGCTGCATCTATAATTCAGATTTTTAAATCTCCGTATCCGCTTACATATATTTATATATAATCTATTTTTAATCTCTATAATAAAAATGTATAATTCAGATTTTGATCTCCATATCCATTTACATATATTATATATATCTTCCAAGGGGTTTTTCCCTCCTAGGACTTTTTTCCCAGTGCTAGCACGCTGGGTTTTTCTCCTAGGGGGTTTTTTCCACCCCTGGGAGTCAGCCGACATTGGCTTAATGTAGCACCATCTTGTATATGTTACATATACCACGCTTGCTTGTACAGCTTATTTTTAACCATTTCTCTTTTTTCTGTGCTCCTAATATGTAAAGCTGCTTTGAAACAATTACAAATTGTAAAAAGCGCTATATAAATAAATTTGACTTGACTTGACTTGACCTCTCCCTTTAGATTCCCAAATCTATAAGGAAATTCTAATTTCATTTTTATTTCGACTTTATTCCTCCTCTATGTGTCATTTTATTTCATTCACTTCCTTTTGTTTAAGCCTGAATATCTCTATTCAGCCAAGTTTTAATTAAACTTAGCATTTAATTAAACCAACTTGGGTATTCACCTTCCCTTTAGGTCCCTAGAGCTAAAAGGACCTTCTGTTTTTACCCTATTGTTTTTTTTGTTTTCTTATTCTACCATCACCATCTTCCCTCTTTTTATAGGATTACAGTAGTAATCCTATAAAATGGTAGTAGTCTAGAAACTGTTGTTTCCTTAATGAGGTATAATGAGTTATAGGTTATTACTATCCTAATTCCTATCTCTTAGCTCCCCCTCCTCGCTCCTTAGTGCTGAGTACATGAAGTACAGCCACCGCCCGATGCACTTTTGGCTCCGGCAAGGACTAGAGACTCTTCCCTTTGTTTCTTTTCCTTTTTACCTCAAGGCATCTGGCGTTTCTCTGTTAGTCTAGAGATTAGGTCATTACTTGAACAAGTGACACCTGCTAAATAGAAAACTAAAACTAAATAGGTAAAACTTTTCTTTCCTTCCTTTCCCCTTTCTAATTTCTGTTAGAACTGTTTTTTCCTACCAGTTTGTTCTATTCATGTACCTTATGGTGATAATCTATGGAAAGGAACCATCAGTATTCTGAGTAATAGTTTAATGACAAGTACCAGCCCCGTCATCAGTCAACACAGCTTACATCTGTCATCCAAGATAGTTAAACCCCTTAGCTCATACTGGCTTCCCCCACTTCAGCTATTCACTCCCTACATGGCCCACATAGCTGTACGAACTTGCATTTGCCTGTGCCATCTCTCTTTCATGTCCCCCATAAGTGTGCCAGTCTGTCCAGGACATCCAGCCCTGCCATCCAGGACCCCCTGGAGACCCAGCGGAACAATGTGATGGTTGCCCTTCAGCTAAAGCAGTCAACGACCTGCAACAGCAGAGCAAGGGACAGCGAGATCGGCAGCACCAGCGGACACTTGACACACGGCCTGAGCCACAAAGAGCTTCATCTTCTCCTTAGCCCATGCTCATAGGGGCTTCCAACTGGAGGTAATTGAACGAATGCTGCAAGTCACAGAGCTTCCACAGAGAACCAACCCACTCAGCATGAGAAGGCACAGGACAGATGCAAGGACTATGACAGAGCAGAGCAACTGTGGGAGGTCACTGCTCTTCAGGAAGCTCGGACAGTTGTTGAACTTTGCCATTTAAGAACGTAAAGAACTGTTTGAATTTAAAGAGACACTAAAGCTAAGGCCCTTGAAGGCCATCCGCATGCAGAATTAAAAGCCAAACACTGACTCCACAATTCAGCAGCGTGAGAGACAAACACATTGTGGTCCGAAAAGAACTGAAACAGTCCGAACAACTGCAAATGGACCACACAAGGAACCTGCAAACCTGATGGACTTCACAGCAGCAGCAAAAGCTCCCCCAGCCCTGCACAAAGCGGGGAGGGGCCAGAGCCTACAGCTTAGAAGAACACAGCGCCCATGACAACATAATAGACATTTCCCTTTGCCAAAGTCCCTGACTGGTGTGACCCACCAAGACAGGCTCTCTGTTCTGGATCACACCCCACCAGAATCACAACGATTTCTGACTTAACAGCCAGAAAACCTCCAATCAGGCTATTAGCAGCCGAAACCAGTCAGCATAAAGGATTTCTCAGACTCAGAAGTCTGAATGCAGATTGAGTGCTGCACCGACACCAAGCAGGGCAGATCTGAAAGCCCCAAGGTTTGCCACAGACTCAGACAAACCTAGAATGAATGGAGGACACCAACAGGACCTTTGCCTCCTACACCAGTTAGTCACCTTTTTGGGCAGCACAACCTGCCCTCACACAATGCCATTCATGTGACCTAACACAGAAGGCCTGTAACACACAAGGCCCCTCAGAAGGGGTTCTTAAGACCCTAGTGACTTTGAACTGCAAACACAGTGCCTTCCTCATAGCTTCTACAAAGGTTCCTAGTTAGCATAAGGCATAAAGCACATTGTACATTGATTTCCATGACAACAACTTGTCAAAGGAAATGCTAACAACAGATACATCACTATGACACTAGATTGAGTGGGTTAAGCTAGCACGGCCTAACGCCACTCGCTTAAACCACCGACCAACTAAAAGTTTGTTTAATAATGTATAACTCAGAAATGACATGTGACACGACGTTCGATTCACATGTAAATTGGTGGTTCTGGCTTGCTAGATGTAGATAAAACTTAGCTTGAATTGACACCTCTGCTGTAACAGAAAGAGTCTTGCCACATTTTAATATGTCAAATGGTATCAGTGTAAAGTTAATCTGATTTTAGCGAAGAAAACCTAATTTCAGTATTAGAGCGTAAACCTGTTTTGACGAAGGAATCTCAGCTCAGCAGCATGTTAACTGTACCAGAAGTAATTATTCTACTTTGGTTGAAGAAATACCAATTGCAGAATTGCTAAACCTGTTTCTGATGAAAAATCTCAGTACAGTGTTATATGAATGTAGATTTGGATGTCGGCATCCTTTCTACAGAGCAAAGGCCTTAGAAATTATAGTCAGAGAGACTCATTCATCTAAATTTTAGCTGCACCTACAAACATAGCTACCTGGTGGTCAATACTATGTTTCATTGGCCGATAGAAACATCAGTATTTACTCACAAGATGAGACTTCTGCGTGCCTAGACCAGTTTTGATTTGCGGCAAATTGCGGTAACTACTCTTTAAATTAGTCAAAAGATGTTTCAAGTAGAGAGAAGAATTCTACATTAGTAAAATTTGCAAATGTCAAATCATACTTGCATCTTACTGAATTTAAGTTTGAATTATTGAAGTATAAGTGCCCCATTTTAACTTAATGCGTAACTCGGTTCAAATGTGCAGTCATTCTTCATGAACTGCTTGAATTGCCGTGACATGCACTGCTACTCATGGCACGAACTTGTCAAAGGAAGTACTAACTCGACCCCTCGTGACATCATAGTGTAAACAAACCAGGCTAGAGAGCTAAGCTAATACAACCTAGCAGCCCTCCAGCTAAGGTGGCTAACTAAACTACTACAGTTAATTGTTAGCATTATTTACTTGAAGCCTTTAACTACAACTTGTATGTATGCAGTGTAGTGCTGTAGTACTCGAGTCCGGACTCGGACTCGAGTCCGGACTCGAGACGTTTTTTTATTGTCTCGGACTTGTCTTGGACTCGCTGGTATTTGCACTCGGACTTGTCTCGGACTTGGTCATTGGTCTCGCCAAATGTTCTAGTTGGTCTCGACCGAGTCCAGCACTATATGAGCGCGCTTGATCAGAAAATTCACAACACATCTAGAACGGGCATTGACATTGGTCGCCTGTTGTAAAAAGGTTAATTCCAGTCCTTGATTCTGATTGGTCTATAGGTGTGTTTTTTTTATTTGATTTGTTTTACACAATGAAACACGACACCCAACTGTTCTGCGTATCACTGCACAATATCGAGTGACCAAGTGTATTAATTTACCATCATTCAGATTTCGCATTTTCCTTCAGGCCAGTCCTACGTTCATAAAAACAGATTAGTTTGAATGTCCGCTGCGATCTTGTCCTTTAAACAGTTAATGGGTTTCCCGTGCCCTGGTTACACAGCATTTGTCATTTGCATCGTGTTTCGTTCAGATTCAGAAGTTTCAAATATAAAAGTTTTTGACTGAGTTACTTGCTCAAGACAATCTTTGCCGCCATCTAATGGCTTCAAATATGTAACTTTTGTCGCTGTTCAAGGTCAGGGACTAATTTGTCCAGTGGAAGGATCGCTTTTAGTGATTTTGCTAAATGAAAGTTGTATTGATGCATATGGATTTAATATTTGTATTGTGTGGTAACCGTTTTATAAAAGCAATAAGCCCCATAAAGCTGTGATTTACAGGGAATTTCTAACAGCTAAGGGGAGTTGTTAGGCACGACGCGGAGCGGAGTTGCTTTTTCGGGGCTCATTGCTGGCTGCGTCATATGCCTGACTCTGCGCGTCCATCAATCATTTTCGTTTTGGCCACAGACACGATGTCGGCGAACAGCAGCATAATACAATTTGGTTTTACAAACCACAGAGAATTTGTTGACAGTACACTGAAGAGGAGGAAACACAAGGCCAGCTGCAAATTTTGCAACAAAACAATTTCAGAAACCTGTGGGACAACATCCAATTTCGTAAGACACCTGCAGAGGCAAGTGAGGTAAGTTATTAAGCCGGGAGCATCCCAAACATAAGAGTAGTCTTTGCATTTGAGTCTTTTTATGAGGTTAGAAAGTAGGTCTAAAAGATGATTCGTATTTTCATTTTCATTGCGATATGAACATGTTATTTAGCGATGGGCACCGACACGTTATTAAACGCTATTAAACAGGCCGTGGTATGGGAGGCCGAATGGGACTAAACACATTGAAACACTTGCGCATACATGTGAAACACTTGCACGTTCATGTGAAATACTTGCACGTTCATGTGAAATACTTGCGCATACATGTGAAATACTTGCGCATACATGTGAAACACTTGCACGTTCATGTGAAATACTTGCGCATACATGTGAAACACTTGCACGTTCATGTGAAATACTTGCGCATACATGTGAAACACTTGCACGTTCATGTAAAATACTTGCGCATACATGTGAAACACTTGCGCTGACTAACATATATTTGGGCACATATATAAAACACGTGCGGTTACGCAAAGTCCTTGCATATACCCTGTAACTGCCCAAGTACTGTTGTGCCTGCACCTGCAAACATTCTCACGTGTGAGAGAGCAAAAACATTTTAGTGTGTCCGGAAGTCGTTTCGTTGCAACCGGAGGTTATATCTTAAATATTACTCCATCCAAACTTGTTTAAAGAATGAAGTATTTGTTGTTATTCTTTACAATAGGCTTTTTCGTATGTGATCACTCGTGTGTTATTGCAAACTCTGACGAAATTTTTAATTTTCTTTCGCGTGTCCTTCGGTGCATAGAATGTTTACAAACTGACCCTGCAATCCCATACTTTACTGAACTAGAGCACCATGCACGGACAATTCGTTCAATTACGAATGTAGTTACTCGTGCGGGAGGCCAGGGGTCTGAAGACTGCATTATTGTTCTGGATTCATTATATAATAATCTCCGTTTAATTCTGCAGCAATTTGACAGCCAAATACTACAAGACACCGACAATTGCATCGTCCCGCCAACAATTCACAGTGGCACTGCTGGTCGCCCACGGTATGATTTGACAGCAGATCAGATTAACCACTGCTTGGATTTGGGTTATAACTGGCAGGGAATATCTTCACTGTTTGGAATAGACCGGCGAACTTTATTCCGTCACCGGCAACGTCTTTCTATTCCATCGAATGAATACAGCTCATTGCCAGATGAGAATCTGACTTTAATCATTAGGCAAATTCTAGAGAACACTCCAAATGCTGGTGAATCATATGTCAGGGGAAGTCTTCGCTCAAGGGGATTCCGCATTCAGCGATGGAGGGTCCGCCAAATTCTGCAGGAAATTGACCCTGTCGGACGATGCTTTCGACGTAGGCAAGCCATTCGTCGCAGAATTTACAGTGTCGGAGGTCCTAATGAATTATGGTATGTAATCAATTAACTATTCTCATGGCCTACTGTATGTTATTGTAACTTTACAGATTACTGTATGGATTATTAAACTGTCTGTAGAAGTAGTAATAATGACAAATAAGGTAAATGCATTAACTAACTTACACTAGTGCAGTTACAATAGGTATTACACCAGAATGACATTTACGTTTGTTATAATACAGAATTTCGGGAGGTAACGCGCAGCTCGTTCTCGGGTGTTGCACTGTTACATATCGCCAGAACATGCTCAGTAGTCGTATTAACTTAAGTCAGTTTGTTCACATTGTCTCTTCTGGCCACCAAGGCTTAATTTATTTGATCCAAAATACAGCAAAAACAATAATATTGTGAACTATTTTTACAATTTAAAATATCTGTTCTCTGTGTGAATATAGTAAAGTGTGATTTATCATAAATAAGTGTGATAAATCAAGTACTTTACTATATACTCACACAGAGAACAGCTGATTTACACTGGAGTAATATTACACTGTTTTACTGTATTCATGATCAGATTAATTCAGCTCTGATCAGGAGTAAATCACAACTAGCCTTCAACACATTCTCCCAACCTGGCGGTAGTTTTGCCAATGAGAATCATTCTGGTGTTGAACCTACTGGAAGCTGACTTTAAGACAGGAAGTTAAGGAATTTGTCTTTTACAGTATAATTGGATTTCATTAGATTTTACAAGGTGAACAGCTCAATAATCCATCATTGCCATTTTATCTATTGACAGGCACATAGACGGAAACCATAAATTGGTTAGATGGAGGTTTGTGTTCCATGGATGCGTAGACGGGTATAGCCGTACAATCATATACCTTGACTGCTTAAACAACAACAGGGCTTCCAGCGTTTTGTCTCTGTTTCAAAGAGGGGTGTACAACTTCGGATTGCCTTCTAGAGTCAGATGTGATCGTGGAATGGAAAACATCGAGGTGGCAAGATTCATGCTGAGAAGAAGAGGACTGAACAGGGGAAGTATCATAGCAGGACGCAGTGTTCACAATCAGCGGATAGAAAGACTTTGGGGTGAACTTAACCGTGTAGTGTCATACTACTACTCAGACTTGTTCAGTTTCATGGAGAATCAATTTATTCTTGATTCACTGTCTGAACTGCACCTGTTTGGCTTACATTATATTTACCTGCCACGAATCCAAAGGGCTGCGAGGGAATTCACAAACCAGTGGAATAACCATGCTTTATCTACAGAAAGACACATGACACCTTTGCAATTGTGGTACAGAGGAGTTATTTGTTCTGTTGGGCAAAATAACATGGCAGTGAACAGTGTATTTGATACAAATAACTCTTCAATTAATGTTGACACTGGACACTTGGCTGAAGATGTGCTCAGCAACCAAGTTGCAATTCCTGAAAACACTTTTCATGTAAACGACACTACCCTGAATGAAATCCGCCAGATGTTTGATCCTCTACAAGATGATGGTAATCACGGAATTGACATTTTCTTGGCGCTTGTAAATTTTCTTGAAACGAGACAGTAATTGTAAATTTGTTTTTACAAGTCCCTTAAAGTCAAGTGTTATCTCTTTTTTGTACTGTGTTGAATAGTTAAATAAAACTAAAACATTCAAAATACACAAGGAAAATATCATGTTCATTATGTTAATTTAATTGCATATTGCACCATAATAAAGATGTCAAGAGCCTCAGAACATGTAACATTTATTTTAACAAAACAAAAAATTTGCATCATCACTTATAAAGGTTAAAGTGCATAGTAGTGCAAATTTAAGTTGTGCAAATGTAAAGTTGTGCTGTTGTCTTAAAGTGTTTAGTCAAATAACAACTAAATTGCACAGATCAACAATAAACACTGTTTAACAAGGCTAACTCATTAACAGGTTATTATTCACTTGTAATCTACCAAACTGAAAATTCTAAATAATACAAAATAAGTGCATGTCTTTTCAGAGGCTTGGATGTAAAATTTAACAGGGCAGTGTGCCTCTAACATAACCGCATTCTTATAGTACCTGTAAAGAATAATTCAACATAACACAAAATAGTGTTCACATACCTGCAGTATAAACAGTACACTTTTGGCTCAACAAAACCAAGGAACAAATGGCTTCATGCCTCTACCGCATTCCAAAACCCTGAGTATTTTGGATCCCAAAGTCCATGTTGTTTTTGAAGTCTTCGTAACTTTTGTGGATGGGGAGTCGAAGGCAGTTGATGCAGGTGTTGGCTACTGGATATTTTCCTTCATTGTGAAGGAATTCCAGAGAGGGCTGAGGAGAAAAACCAATGGGTGGCACCACATTCGATCCGGTTGCAAATGTTAAAATGTCCTCCAGCTTTGTTGGCCCTTCCTCCTCTGATGGAAATGTAGCATAGAAAACCATTAAACATGCTGACAAAATTAATAACTAATACTGTATGCAGTGGCTTACACTAAACACTAATTAGTGTGAGTGAGAGAGTTTTAGTGTGAGAGTCTGAGTGTGTGAGTTTGAGTCCAAGTGTGTGTGAGAGTGAGAGTCTGAGTGTGTGTGTTAGAGTTTTAGTGGGTGAGTGTGTGTGAGAGAGAGAGAGTCTGTGTGAGTGTGTGTGAGTGAGAGTAAGTGTGAGTGTGTCTGTGTGTTCAATGTGTTTGTAAACATTTAAGGACCACCACATATGAATACAATTAATCTGTAATAAAGGTTGATTAATGATACTTGCCCATTTCCTGTGACAAACAATAACTGTGTTAATTACAGAGACAATGAATGAAGAATTCACTATTTGTAAACAGCCTAATGAACAATGTAGAGACTACAATATATTAGTGTGAGTTTAGTTAATGGCCAAACGTATCATTACAAATGTTCACGATGCTGCTGCAGGTGATATATAATATGGATAATATTGAATAAATATCTTTTCATCAGGTTAAATACTGATAATTGATCATTCAAGCTCCTTTACCTAAACCTCTCTACTCGCACATCCGTCATGTTTGTAGTTCTAATCGAGTCCAACGCGCAATGGGTTGTGGGTAATATCAGCCATTAAGAGTGTGTGTCGATCTGCACTTTGAATTCTGACCAGAATACTAATTTGAATAGTAGACCATCCGGGTATCTTTGGAATATTCTTTTCAACATACTACAATTTGGGACATACCAATTCTATTTTCGAATACTATTTAGAACGGATAGTATGCAAATTAGGACGCAGCACCAGTATTCTAAAGCTTTTAACACTAAAATGCCCACCTTCAGCATCCTGGAGGTAATCTCTCCAATAGGTGACCACTCGGTTTTCATTGGCTCGTCTATTGCTTCCCGTCTCGGACCATCTGATTTCAAACAGCCCATCCATGATGTCTGCGGAAAGGTTCCTCGGAGTGTAGCAGAGGGCAGCATGAAAGGCTTCTGGATGTTGCTGGATCTTCTGGAGCACTCCAAGTGTTTTCAATCCATCTCTAAACCTAAATATACAAAATTGAGACAGAGAAGATAATCCAACACTCCATTATTAAACAGTGTTCCTGTCATGTTTATCTTTAGTTAGTGCCACCTTCATGGACCTTTAGTTTGTTTGTCTTCCTAGCATTGTTCAGGAAGTCAGTTTAAATCTAGACTCACTGGGGATTTTCTGTTTTAGTTGAGGATGGTGTTAAGTGGCATAAAAATTAAATAACTAAGCCATTTTTACAACAAATTAATCAAAAACTTACTTTAGCTTTTCTTCTAAAGCAAAATTAATTTCCTATTCTCACTGTAAAGCTGCTTTGAGGCAATCTGTTATAAAAAGCACTATATAAATGAAGGTGACTTGACTTGTCAGTCACATGTTTCCTCTGTTTGATTTCCCTCCACTCATCAGTTACCATAGACAATAATCCTCCAGCCAAGCTGCTCATCATTTAGTTAGTTTTGTCTGTGTATTTAGTTCCTCTGTTTTCAGTCTTTAGTGTCGGTTGATGTTTGCGTTTATCCCATGTTTAAACAATCCGTCTGTTCTTGTGTTTATTGTTATTAAAACTTTGTATTGGATCCTATCTACCCTCATCTTCATCTTATTCTTATAACAGTCACTTAAACCCTTATTGCTACTACCGAGGTAGACCTAAAAGAGTAGCTAAAATAATGAGCTTGCAAAAACACATGTAAACCTATTTGTCCAATAGACTAAAAGAGCATAGTATTCAGTATACACGGAGACATATATGTACCTTTCAAAGGGACCACGGACACGGTGAATCACTTGAAACATTAGAACATCCTCCAGTAACGGATTCTTGTCCATCAAACTTGTAAGAGGTCTTAGGCAGCCAGCATGAGACAAGTAATCTGTCAAAGGCTCAGCAGATGTCTGAAGCTCCTCCACTGTTCTGGATTCAGAAATCTGGTTCCAAAAACAAAAAATATATATCTATATATACACAAACACACATTTTATACATTATATATACACATTTATTTTTTTTAACATCCAAAAGAAAAACATTCATAGCATGCCTTACAAAATAAAATGCACATTACACAAGTAGAAAACGTAAAAATGTCCACAAACCCGTTTCAGTTTTTCATAGAGTTCATTGTCTGCAATGTCCTCAATGACTGGTCTGCTCATCTCTGGTCCTTTAACTAAGCAGCTGAAAAGAGTTTCAGAGAGGAAACATGGCGGTGGGCCTCCATGAACCAGGCTGACAGCAATGGATCGACCAGCAAAAAAATATCTGTCATCCCGCACAGCTGTAAAATGAGAGTAAAAGTCCAACGGGCAACTACCACTTTGTTATAATACTGTGGCCCAAAATAAATAAATTCATCAATTCATTATTACTATAACGTTAACTGATTCAATGCAATTATACATACCAAAGGAATCAAGGGCCAAGTTCAAGTGTCCCTCATGTCCCTCAAACATTTCGGAGTGAGACAGTGCTTCCATAAGTAACCGTAGAAATTCTCGTCGGGGGCCACCAAGATCAACAGCCTCTTCGGTTGTTCCCTTGTCATCAGAGAACTTGATGCACATTGTGTGGTTTGGGTTGTATGACACTCTTCGAAAGCCTCGAATAGCTCCATCAAGCACTGCTGCACGATTGATATTGAATTTGCAAATGCCTGTGTTTCTGATTTTTTCACCAAGTTCTTTTAAGATATCAGTTAGGGAGGCATCTTCTTTGGGGCGTCTAAAATGACAATAACAGTAAAAAAGAAATCATTCAAAAATGTGTCAAAATGCCATCTTAAAAATTTGTAGTAAAAAGTCACCTACTTAAAAAAGCTCCTACTTCATGTTAACTAACCGACCATGATTTGAAAAAGACTCACTCCTCCAGATGATGTGATCAAAAGATCAGTAAAACTATTGCTTTAAATTAAGCATAATGCACTTACGTCTGGTCCTCAATGCTGGCAATAATAGCGGTGTACAATTCTTCATCCTCATCTTCATCTAATGAGTCATTTATGAGGTTAATGTAAGTTCCATAATCATTTTGCCAGCGCCTTGGGGTGGGGCTATTTGATTGTGGCGTTTCTTGTTGGCTGCTAGAAGAGGCTTGAGCATTTGTTGATGGTTGTTCAACATGTGTTGAAATGGATATTGCCATGCCATGGGACTCTGTCGCAGGTAGCTCCGCTGTTGAAGTTTTAGCACTTGCTGAAACAAATTCTTTGCTTGACTTTGAGGAATGTGATGGCCACTCATCATCTGTGCCACCTGTATCTACCGCCTCTTCCTCATAGTTTTCTTCAGAATCTGAGGTTTCTCCATACACTGACTACAAAAACAAGTTAGCAGTAGTGAAACTTGTGATTAGTGTTATTAGTGCTATTGTGCACATTTGTGTGAAGTTAATGCCAAAAAGTAGGACAAATTAAACTATTAACCTTTTGGAAATGCACTTAATTACAAAGTAAATAAAATAAATGTATTTAAATTAATTCAGTTTAATGGCTTGTACTTACTTGAAGAGGCTCTGATGGTCTCAGATAAAGAGAAGCTCGTTTGAAAACCTTCTGAATCACATTGCCATCGAGCTTCTGGCCTTCATGGAATGTAGGAGCAACAAGTTTGTTGCCACAAGGCAAGAGGATTTCCAGACTGACAGACAAACAAAAATAACACAAGAGTAAAACTTTGATAATGTTTTATAAAATTTGATTAAACACAACAGTTTTAGCATGAGATCAAGCTTGGCGTTTTCAAACCTTAACTAACCTTAAAAAGTTGTACACACCTGCATATGCATGATTACAAACCAACTTACCCCACACCACATGGAATTTTCCCTTTGAATGCCTCATGCATTTTATTCATGACTGTTCTGTAGTCCCACGTTTTATCAAACTCAAAAGCACTTATTATGTGGCCCTTTTCATACAACTTCTGCTTCGTTCTCTGCTTGACCACATTGTTTTCTTTGGGGTGTGTCAGAAGAATTATATCTTTATTATAAACCCTATGATATGGTGGTTTTGGCCTGAAAAAAGAGAGAAATAAATTATTAAATGTCATAAAAATGCTATCAGTTGCTGTAACCCCTACTCTTGTCTGGCAGAAAATGTCAAGACACAAAGAAGAGGATGTTGTTGGTTAACTGTGTAACTAAGAGATCTTATGTGCACACGCGTGGGCACACACACACACACACACACACACACACACACAGGTGATGTGATTTTCTCTTGATGATAACTAGCTCAATGTAAGTGCTAGGGAAAATAATCAAATATAATACCCTTTTATGTGGAAAATAAAATGCACCATTTTAACTTTTAACCCACATTGTCTAAATGAAAGGTTAAATATTTGAGTACTGTAAATATTTACAGTATTGTGGTTGCACCATATTACAGTTCATGGTAACCATAAGTTAACCATGATTTTGCAACAGTAATCATAGTTTAACCATGGAATTTATAGTAAAACTGTGGTAATGCAAATTCTAATCTTCCAAAACTAATGGTGACTACACTTATATCAAACTATAACTATAATGAAGTTCATTTTCGTCAAGTTGCATCATCCTGCCCAAAAAAACAACAACAACAAAAACAACAACAATATAGGCTATGAAAAACATAAATATGCGGTACATACCTCTTTCCTTTGGAGTTGGGTTTCCAGCTGCTGTATCGTCTTGCTATGAAACGGGGCGTCTGGTTCTCTGATCCCGGTGTGCTCGGTAAAGTCACGTGCTGTGTGAGGTTTGTGTTCCTAGCGTCCACATTATGCGTGGGTCGAAACAATGCCCCAATTTCTGAATCAATCTGAGTCTGACTGGTCGAAGGACTCGAATCTACGGAATTAGCGATCGTATTGATCAAGACTGGAGAACAAAGAAGATTTCGCAAAATATTTACAGCCTCGGCAGCAGCCTTACTATCTGCCATGACTGCATGCTAGATTCCAATAAACCGCGCTTCAATTTCCTAATTAACTAAGCTTCCGGTTGCAATGAAACGACTTCCGGACACACTAAAATGTTTTTGCTCTCTCACACGTGAGAATGTTTGCAGGTGCAGGCACAACAGTACTTGGGCAGTTACAGGGTATATGCAAGGACTTTGCGTAACCGCACGTGTTTTATATATGTGCCCAAATATATGTTAGTCAGCGCAAGTGTTTCACATGTATGCGCAAGTATTTTACATGAACGTGCAAGTGTTTCACATGTATGCGCAAGTATTTCACATGAACGTGCAAGTGTTTCACATGTATGCGCAAGTATTTCACATGAACGTGCAAGTATTTCACATATGTATGCACAAGTATTTCACATGAACGTGCAAGTTTCAATGTGTTTAGTCCCATTCGGCCTCCCATACAATTCCCTGTTCTACCAACTCATTTGCCTTGTCTACGCTGTCTAGGAAAACCACCGTTGCGTTGTTCATTCTAGAAGCGGACAAAACACTAGCATGTCCCACTACTTCTCCAACAGCCAAACAACATTCCTCTACACTCACCTTAATCGCATGACGTCTCGTGAGTGAACTCAACCCCTGCGTTTGTTGGGCCGACATGCTTCCAGATGAAGGACAGCACGCGGCCCACAAACTAAACTAACAAAACTTACAACAAATAATAAACGATCAAAGGGATACACAGAAAGAAGAAGAAAAAAGTTTCACTCACACCACTCTGCAGTCTGCACCACTCACGCCGCTCCGCACACTCTCGACCAACAATCACACTGGAAGTGAGAGAGAGAGAGAGAGAGAGAGAGAGAGAATAAGCAGATGTGAATTAGACTGAGTCTGTGCGTCTCTCAACAGTGTTCAGCAGCATTGTCTCTACTAATAGTGAAACTGTAAGTTTATCTACCTCAAGAACTATTATTTCCTCACTGGTGAGAAATGTCATGTAGCTTGTAAGTTACTAAACTATTTAACTGATTAATTCGTCAGAGCAGCGTGGACAACACATTTCTATGTGAGTGTGTGTGTGTGTGTGTGTGTGTGTGTGTGTGTGTGTACTGTATGTGAGAGAGAGTAGGAGAAAGTGAGTATGACCTTTCAGGACATAATAAAACATATTTTGTGGCAAAAACCTTGACAATAATTGATTGTTTTTATCATATTGTTTACTATATTTATTTTCTTGGTCAGTGTCGTTGTGGGTTTTGTTTCTTTTGCAGTTGTAGGCTGTAAGAACTTTATGAAATAACTGAAATAACTTTGGTGAAGTGATATGAACTGTAATGTGGTCAAGACCTGCTAGAACTACTTCAGCCGTGTGTTTCCCTGAAAATAATCACACACATTATAACATTCGTCAACCAATCAGATTCAAGCATTCAACAGCTCCATCTATAAAAGTTCATAAATCTTCAGAGCTGCAGAAGTTGTCCAGAGTTTAGTGGTCAGTATTTTGATGTGTTTTCTAAACCGTGACAATGTAAAATACATTCAAATAAAGTCAGTGTTTTCACACATAAAGAAGGAATTTAAACATTTAAATAAATGACATAAAAGAATTTAAGATATTTTATGGTTAACATAGCAGAGTCATACATTTTAATTTTACTGTCAGATGAACAATTAAGACTCAAATCTCTGAGTATCTGAAGTTAGTGCAGGTTCTCTAGTAAAGAGCAGATGTAATGTGTAGCAGCGGCTCCACCATAACAAGAATAACAATGTACAGTGAGACATTTAAGATTATTTAATAAGTCATTACTTTTACAAATAATTGGAATAGAATTTCAAAAATTTATTGATATGAATATTTTGTGTGTGAGTGGATTCTGACTAAATGAAACTCCTCTGATTGGCCATTGAGTTCAAGAGATCAAAACATTTTCTGTGATCAAACATTAATTGTCGGACCCCTGCAGTACCGCTGTGGACCCCCGGTTGAAGACCCTTGGTTTAAAGTTAATAAATACATAAATATTAAATTAATTCAATCTTAACTTTTTTTTATTAGTGTGAATTTGACCATGAAACTTGGAAAAGAATTTGACATTGTTAAATTATATTGGAATTGAAAGTTGTTTGATGTTTTTTTGATAGTTTAACTATTTATTATGCTGTTTGATTTTCATCTCTCTACAGGTTGAGTTATTGTGATCTCACAGATGAAGGTTGTGCTGCTCTGACTTCAGCTCTGAGATTAAACCCCTCACACCTGAGAGAACTGAATCTGTCTGGGAATAAAATAGAAAATTCAGTGGATCTGCTGTCTGATGTACTACAGGATCCTCACTGTAAACTGGAGAAACTGTGGTAAGATCATATTTGACTCTCATGAATCACAATGTAAAGTATATTTGAAGTGTAAAGAGAAATGAAGAACATGCTGGATTCAGTTTTTTTTACTGTTCATCACTTTCATCTTTCTGCATTGACACTCAGGGGTGGATCTACCGGGGTGGCACGGGGTGGCAACTGCCACCCTAAGAAAAAGCTTTGTCACCCCATCTGCCACCCCAAAATTATCAGAGAATAAAATATAAATGTTAGCAGTGTTTCAAGTACTACTACTACTTTTCAGCAGCGGCGCTTCAATGTGATGACATAAAAAAGACAGCGTATTGCAAAATAATGGCAAGAAAACACGTCTTTCAATAAGCTGCATGACGGTTCATTAACAAATGACTCTTATGAACCGGTTCTTTGGGAGTCAAAAACACAAAGCGTAGCCAAGTTCACTCATTAATTGTTTTTCATTTGTTTGTGAATCGGAAAATTACTGCTTGTCGGCTAACTCAGAAGTCCTCGAATTTTCGTAATTTTTTTGCGAGCTGATTCACCGACCGCCCGCTTCACTTTCATCATGGTTAAAGTTCATTCATATCTAATGCCAGATCAATTTACAATAGTAAAATGAAAAAAGAAAGAAAAACAATCATTGCTGTATTTTACTGTATCTGTAAATGTATTTTTGTATAGTGTAGCAGACAGTGAGATGCAAAATAATTCCTGAATCCCAGTAAGCTGTATTTTTGTTACAGTGTTACATGAATTGATCTCACTAGTGTTCACTGGGCAGTGCAGTAGTCTGTGTATTTGTTAAGTTTTGTGTGTCATCTGAGGCCAAAGTTTGATTTTGTCAGACAAGAATAAGTTTTTGACTAAAACATTTTATTTTGACCTGGAAGTCTGAGGTTTGTACAAGTTGGTGCATAGTTTTGAGATTGTGTTTATAGTTGTGAGAAAATGTTGAATTGTTTCATTTCAACTAGATTAAAAGTTTGAAAGACACATTTTTGCTGGCTTGTCATAAAGCCAACTTAAAGTCTTGTTTAAAAAAACATAAATAGTTTGGTCAGTTAGGCCAGAATATAGATGTTCTGGGTGATCGCTAAAGTGTTGCTAGGTGGTTGCTAGGAGATTCTGGGTGGTTGCTAGGCTCTTGCTGTGCAGTTGCTGGGGTGTTGCTAGAGTATGTAGTTGATAGGCTGTTCTGGGTGAACACACACAGACATTCCCACCTCTGTTAATAACAGAAACTCAAAAAAAAAAAATTATTAAAAGTTTTTATTGTTCTTTAACTTGCACTAAAACATGTGATTTATGCCATCGAAGTAACCTGTGTAATATTAATAAAACTGCTCATCTCCTTTACTGATACAAGGTCAGGCTCATTTTGAATCTGTTGATGTTTTTCATATAGTGCCTTTACTTGGTGCCGTGATGGATATTGAAATCTTGTTATTTATTTTGGTAATGCGATGTTTGTGAACACAATTGTGTATGTCAGGCCATAAATCTCTAAAAACTATGCATGGGCGCTTGCTTTGGTGTTGACACCCCTCATAGACCTCATGCCACCCCTTTGCCACCCTATAAATAATTTTCTAGATCCGCCCCTGTTGACACTTTCTAAAGTATTGTTTTTCTTTTTTTAATTACACACACACATCATGTTTTGTGCTCTGTGACATTTTATATCTCAAAGCACAAATCAAAATGTGATAATTAAGTTTGTATTTTCTCTTTAATAATGGATTCACTGCTAAACTGATCTGAACTGAGAGAGTGAAGAGTGTGTCATTGTTCTCTACAGTTTGTTTAATTGTGGAGTCACAGATGAAGGTTGTGCTGCTCTGACTTCAGCTCTGAGATCAAACCGCTCACACCTGAGAGAACTGAATCTGTCATGGAATAAAATAGGAGAATCAGTGAATCTGCTGTCTGATGTACTACAGGATCCTCACTGTAAACTGGAGAAACTGCAGTAAGATCATATTTGACTCTCATGAATCACAATGTAAAGTATATTTGAAGTGTTCAGCCTCTTTCTGCTGCTGTGAGTTCATTAATGCTTTGGGAAACAGACCGAAATATTAAGAATAGTCGTATGACTGTTTTTTATGAACTTCTTAGGCTTACGATGCTTTTGGGAAACGCAGCACATGGGCCTCATTTATAAGCGTTACACACAAAACATGTCCTGAAAGAGCCGTACGCCACTTCCTACACAAAAGATGGGATTTATAAAAACAAACTTAATGTTAACTTAACCTGCACACAAACTCTGACCCATGAGTACAAACTGTTTTACTAGAGTGAGAAAAGTAATGAAGTAAACAGAGTGATTTTAAACTCTGTCTTCATTTTGATAAACACATTTACATTAATATTCCACTTTCATTAATGGCGATAAGCACTGAAAGTCATTATGCAGAAGTTAAACAGAAATTATATGAATTTAGACAGTGGATGTGCAACTTTTGATAACTTTTCCTGTGATACGCTGTTTTAATGACAGTGAGGAGTGATAGGAGCACAATAATTCCTCTTTAAACTAAACTGCAGATCTCATGATATGACTAAATATTTTAGTGAGAACGATGATCAGTGATGCACACTTACTTCAATATTATGGCAAGATTTGCACGTTTCCTCTTTAAAATACTTTGTCAGTCAATTGTATATTTACTCTGCAATAAACAAGTAGGATCTGTTTCCACTAAAAATAGCTTATAAACATCCTAAAAGATATGATTACATTATCAGCAAAACTGCATAAATTTGATTTGATTTGTTTAAAACAATTAAAATACTATTTGGCCAGTGGAAATGAATGAATCTCTATTCTAAAAAACTTTATCTGAGAAGTATTTTATAGCTACAATTTTGTTTTTATGAATATTTTGATATATTTTAATTAATTAAAATTAATATTTTAAATTCAACTCTGAATTTTACAGGAAACCACTGGAGAGAGATCAAGACAGGAGAGATGTGCTGAAATTTATGTGTTCTCGTCAACCATAGATGAGCTGTTAATCCCATAATAAAGTGAATTACAATAGTCTGAACAGGAAATAACAAATGCATGAATTACTTTTTCAAAGTTCTTGGTTGATAAAAAAGGTTTCACAAGATTGAATAAACACTCTTTAACTACTCCATTTATGTTTGTCGAGCTTTAGACCAGAATCAAACCAAAAACCTACATTTTTTGCACATGTAGTAACTCAAAACACATGGTTTTATAAATCTGAACACTTTTGTGCGTACGCAGAATCTAGCTTTTTTGCGCATGTACACATTTATGATGAAATCTACAGAAAGTTTTAAGAATGATCTGAACTGAGAGAGTGAAGAGTGTGTCATTGTTCTCTACAGGTTGTGGGATTGTGGAGTCACAGATGAAGGTTGTGCTGCTCTGACTTCAGCTCTGAGATCAAACCCCTCACACCTGAGAGAACTGGATCTATCTGGGAATAAAATAGGACGTTCAGGACGTGAACTGCTCACTGATCTAAAGAATTCTCCACATTATAAACTAGAGACACTGCAGTAAGTAATAATTTCAATTGAATATTCACATTTTCATATACCTGAACATTCATATATTTATATGCATATTTGGTCCCACTTTATATTAGGTGTCTTTAACAACTATGTACTAACATTTAAATTAATCATTTAGTTCAATGCAATGTTTTTACATTGTACTTATATTTAAAAATGCCTGCATTTAATTACATCTGTAAATAATTTATTTAATTACATTTATAATTACACTGTTGACCGTTCCCTTACACCTTAACCCACCCTTAAACCTACCCATACCTTACCCATATTCAACCTCAATAGCAGCAAAAGTGTTTTCAATACAATATGAACACAATAAGTACATTGTTTTTGATAAACAGAGTGATTTGGTTTGTCTATAATTGATCTGTATTAAAATAGTTAAGGCATGTTTCAGAGTTTTATTATTTCAAATGAATGTCTGATTTTACATAATTGACTGTTTGATTTTTGGAATTACAGGTTTTGAGGAAATTCCCATTTCCATTCAAATATCCGCTCTGAGTCCGGCTCCACACACTCTCCTCACGGACACTCTCTTCTTTCTCCACTGTAACTTGAGAAATTCACCACAGTGTTTATAAACTCCTCTGATCTGAATCACGCAGCAGAAACCACAGGGTCCTGAAGCAGAGAGCTCAGAGAGCTGACAGAGAGACACCGTTTGTGTTTCTTGTTATACATACTGAATACAGACTGATATTAATAATCATAGCTTTTTAAGACAGGGTTTCATAAATGTTAATGATGACTGTACAGTATGTGAGTTATACATTAACTCTGTTAACTTGTATATATGTATAAAATACTGTATAACTGTATAAATAACATACATTTCTGACTGCACTGTATTAAAGTCTCTCACTCACATAAAATTACACTATTGTCACTTTAAAACTACTTTACAGCACAATTTGAATTTGTCTCATAATTAATCACTAATGTGATGTTGATGAAGCTCTAGTCTGAATGGAGATGAGAATATAGTAGTGCTGTAATCATGAAGTGTCTTTTCAAAGCTGTTGTGTAAGAAACTCCATTTCCAGGGGGCGCTAGTGAGCTATGGGTCGGTAAGTCGCATTCCCCTGCAGCTCCCGCAAAATTAATAAATTGACATCTTTCACAATAATTCCTACATAATAAGTTTTTTTATTGCAAGTTGTATTAGGTCAAGTTTCCTTTATACTATTTAGTTACAAGATGAAAGCGAGCTCGAAGACACAATCCTCAAAAAACAAAAAGCAGAGTGAGGTAGGCCCTATCGCACCAACCTCCCCTGACGAAGATGTTCCATCGGGCGAAGCTTCGCAACGGTCGGCAGATGCTACAGTCCTGGAAGCCATTAACTCGCTACGTTCTGATCTACGCGCTACTAAAGATGAAATCTGCCATACTATTGACACTCGTATTGAAGAGATGGCCACAACTATCAGAGGTGAAATTTCTGCTCTCAAATCTGAAACTCAGGTCGCTATTCTGGCCTTGCAAAATACGACCGCGCAACACAGTTCTACTCTTGCCGACCTAGAACGCTCAGCAACGCATTCTTCGGATGCCATAACCAAGCTTCAGTCGGAGGTGAAACGCTTGTGTGCTGAAGTGAATCTTCTTACTGACAAGTGTGTGGATTTAGAGGGGCGATCTAGACGACAAAATGTGCGAATAGCCGGACTGAAAGAAGGATCTGAGAGGGGCAAAGAAATCAGCACATTTGTTTCAGAACTTTTGAAATGCGCGCTGTCACTAGAAGATTGTCCGCTAGTGGATCGTGCCCACAGGGCTCTGCGAAGGCGCCCAGAAGACACCGAACCGCCGCGATCTCTTATAGTACGACTTCATTATTTTCGGGATGTGACAACAGTCCTCAAGAAAGCTGCTGAACGAAAGGATCTTACTTATAATGGTCAGAAGATCCGTGTTTTCCCGGACTTCACTCCTGAGGTGGCAAAGCTGCGTTCAACAAAGCCAGAACAATGCTTCGAGATAAGCCAGGTGTACGGTATGGGACAATATTTCCAGCGAAGCTGAGAGTGACCTTTAATGGCACTGAGACAGTGTTCACGGATGCAAGGAAAGCCGAAGAGTTTGCAGAGCTTCACTTTGGTACGGGCAGGAAGGATGCTGGGGATCTGTAGACCGCTGACAAATGCTTTGTCGTGCTGGGTAATTAATAACTGCAGAACGGTCTAATGCAGAGCGGTCTAATGTTTAGGTTTACGGACTGTCTTTAGTTATGTTCTCTTTTGAAACTGTCTTCTAGTTCATTTTGCAGCAAATATGGTATGATTAACCTTACAGAATTTTTTTTTATTTTTTTTATCTCTTTTCATAAGTTTTAAATTTTGTCAAGTCTTGTTTTTTTTGAGCACACAATATCTGCCTGTTGCGGGGCTGTTCTAAACTTCTATTATTAGAAGGGTTTAGTGAGGGAAGTTAGTATGGTGAATGTCTATTTCTCAATATCTTGTTATTGCTGTTCTGTGTTCTTTTTTGCTTTTTATTTTGTAACTTCCTTAGTGGGGTCGCGCCTTACTCTGAAGCTTTCTCTCAGTATAGGCAAGAGTATGTTAAAGGGAGGGTTGTTTTGGGACATTTATACTCAGGATTTGACCATGCATTTCGCACTGATGGGGTTTATAAACAAACTGAATGAGCCTACGCCACGCAGGATAATTTAATGCAGCAGGATAAGGGGAGACAATTTACTGTAGTTACTTGGAACGTTAAAGGATTAAATCACCCAGTTAAAAGGGGCAAGGTATTGGCGCATCTAAAGATGTTATCTAGTAATATAATTTTTCTCCAAGAAACGCACCTAAATAAAAATGAATACATAAAGCTAAGATGTAGATGGATTGGTCAAACTTATCATTCTACATGTGCAGTTAGATCAAGAGGGGTGGCCATACTCTTCAGGAAGGGCACTCCATTCACTCATAAGACAACTATCGCAGATAAGGAGGGAAGGTATTTAATAGTTATTGGAGATTTATATTCACTACCCATAACACTGGTTAATATTTATGGCCCTAATTCAGACTCACCTTCATTTTTTAAGCATGTTTTCGCTCAAATCCCTGACATCTCGCAAACAAACCTACTCATTGCAGGTGACTTGAATTTAGTTTTGGATCCATATCTGGATAGATCATCGTCCCGTAGAGCACCTCCTTCTAATTCCAGCATTTTTATGAAGGAATATTGTAATAATTCTAATTTGTTTGATATTTGGAGAATTTTTAACCCTCAAAACAGAGCATACTCTTTTCATTTCAATGTTCATAATGTATATACTAAAATTGATTATTTCTTGGCTGATGCTAAATTGGTGTCACTTGCTAGTAAGGTTGCATATCATGATATAGTGATCTCAGATCATGCTCCTCTTTCATTCTCTTTAAATCTAGCTAATTTGCCTCATTGTGACAGGATATGGAAACTGGACCCACAGCTTTTAAAGGAACCACAGTTTTGTAATTTTATAAGAAAACAAATTTCTTTTTTCTTCGAGATGAATGATCTTCCTGGAACGTCCCCCTCAATATTGTGGGAAACCATGAAAGCTTATATCAGGGGTTGCATAATTTCTTTTCAGGCTGCTAGAAAGAAAAGAAAAAGGGCTGAGTTGGCAGATCTGGAACAACAAATTAATAGATTGGATAAAGAAAATGCGGCATTCCCATCCATGGAGATCTATAAGAAGATCCTTTTATTAAGGTTTAAATACAACCAGATTCTTTCGGATCGCATAACTAGGGGATTTTTATTTACACAACAAACATTTTTTGAATTGGGTGAAAAACCTCATAAATTATTGGCTCGACAAATTAGGAAAATGGAAAGTGATCATACTATAAGCAAAGTTAAGTCAAAAAATGGTGTTATATTAACGTCTCATAAGGACATTAATAGCAGATTCAAACAATTCTATGAGGAATTATATTCCTCTAGGGCCTTAATCGATGACTTGGCTATAAAAAACTTCTTGGATAGTTGTGACCTCCCTACTCTAGTTCAGAAAGATCACGACTTCCTCAATGCTGAACTTTCAGTCTCTGAAATACAAAATACAATTGGGTCAATGAAGTGTGGAAAGGCCCCGGGCCCCGATGGGTACCCTAGTGAATTCTACAAAGAATTCAGTGATCTTTTATCACCTTATTTATTTTGTATGTATACCCATGCAAATACTGTGGGCATTTTGCCTCCTTCTTTAAATGAGGCTACCATAACTGTATTACTTAAAAAGGGTAAAGATTCAGAAGAAGTAGGTAGTTATAGGCCAATTTCACTCCTGACATGTGATCAAAAAATTCTGGCTAAAGCTTTATCCATCGGGCTTGGGTCTGTAATTGATAAACTCATTCACCCTGATCAGACAGGTTTTATACCAAATAGGCACTCCTTCTCCAATCTTAGACGTCTTTTTAATATAATGTACTCCCACAACACACACACAGAGGATCTTGTTATTATTTCTCTTGATGCAGAGAAGGCTTTTGATCAATTAGAGTGGCCTTATCTGTTTGCAGTTTTGAAAAAATTTGATATTGGTGATAGTTTTGAAAAGTGGATAAAAATTCTTTATCGCAAGCCCTGTGCAAGAATTCTTACTAATAAGATGCTCTCTTCAACGTTTCAACTACATAGGGGTTCTAGACAAGGTTGTGCTTTATCTCCCTTACTCTTTGCTTTGGCACTTGAGCCCTTAGCACACGTTATTCGATCCGATCCCAATATCCATGGATATAACACAGTAAGTACAGTACAGTAAGTAAAATTTCATTATATGCTGATGATATTCTGTTATATATTACTAAACCTCAGGTTACTATCGCAAGAATCTTAGAAGTTATCTCTCATTTTGGTACGTTCTCAGGGTACAGGATAAACTGGTCTAAGAGCGAATTAATGCCTATAAAGGTACGAGATCTTTCTGTTGCGCAAAACTTTCCTTTTAAATTAACACATCATAAATTTACTTATTTAGGAATTGAGGTTACGAAAGATTTTCAATCATTATTCAAAGCCAACTTCCCCCCCCTAGTGTCCAAATTGAAAAATAATATTCAGTTTTGGGGATCACTTCCTATCTCCTTAGTAGGAAGGGTTAATATTATTAAAATGATTTTTCTACCTCAAATTCTCTATCTTTTTCAAAACATTCCTGTATTTTTACCTAAGATTTTTTTCAAGCAACTGGATTCAATCATTATTCCTTTTTTGTGGGATTTTAAAGCTCATAGAATAAGCAAAGCTCACCTTTGTAAACCCAAAGCTGTAGGCAGATTGGCACTCCCTAATTTATCTCTGTATTACTATTCTTGTGCTCTTCGTACTATCATAATGTGGTTAGATCACAGCTTTACACACTCCACTTGGATCCAAATGGAAAGAGAAGCATGTAGCCCGTATGATATTGGGGCGGTGATCTTGTCCCCTACAAAAATAGCTAAGATGGCCTATAATAATAATTGTATAATCCATAGTACTATTCGCATTTGGAAGCAGATTAGATCAACATTTGCAATAAAGTCCTTATCTTTCCTCTTACCAATTGGAGGGAACCCCTCATTTACTCCTTCTACCATGGACTCTGCTTTCACAAAGTGGAGAGACTTGGGCATTCAAAATATTGGTGATCTATTTATTGACGGTTCTTTTGCCTCCTTTAGTCAACTACAGGCCAAATACGGTTTGCATAAAAACAATTTTTTCCGATATTTGCAGCTCAGGGATTATGTAAGAAAGCATTTGCCTTGTCTTAGTGAGGCTGTTTCTGCGAAGCTTGATGAGCTCTTAAGGCTTGGAAATGGGGTTCGTCACTTGATTTCTCTACTGTATAACTCACTACTATCCACAACTTCACCTTCTACACAGTATATAAGATCACAGTGGGAGCAGGAAGTAGGGGGGGAGATTAGTGACGAGCTATGGGTTAATGCATTAGAGAATATTCATAAATGCTCTGTTAACTCTCGTCATTGCCTTATTCAATTTAAGATTATTCATCGACTCCACTACTCTAAAACAAAACTGAATAGATTTTTTTCAGATGTTTCCCAAATATGTGATAAATGTCAGACAGAGGAAGCCACTCTCCTGCATAGTTATGCTCTCTGCTCCAAGTTAATTCCATTTTGGACTAATATTTTTCAAATTCTGTCGGAAATGTTACAAGTTGAATTAGAGCCTGATCCACTTGTGGTGATATTTGGAATCTTAAATAACCTCACATCTTTTCAAAAATCTCAACAACAGTTGTTGTCCTATGGGCTTATTATTGCAAAGAAACTAATACTAAAGTTTTGGAAGAACTCCAAAGCCCCTACTGTTAAATTGTGGTTTGATGAAATGATAAGGTTATTACATCTGGAAAGAATTCGTTTTTTTCTGTTAAACAAGCTGGATCAATTTGATAAAATTTGGTTTCCCCTTCTTCATTACCTTGATAGCGTAGCTTGAGCAACTGTATAGCATTGATTGTCCCATTAATGTGATAAAAGTCCCTAGGGTGGTATGGGGATTGTTTTGCTTTGTTGTTTTTTATATATTGTTATTTTGTGTTTGTTTCTTCCTTATGTTTATAATGAGGAATCATAAAAGCTATGTATAATGATTGTTGAATTGTTGGATTCCCTAATAAAAAGATTCTAAACATAGAAACTCCATTTCCATGTCAAATAATGTTTATCATTGATTTTTAAATGTAAACTGCAGACCTTCTACAACTAATTCACTTCTTCAGGTGTCTTTAAAAATCACATTTTGTGCTGTCATCTAGTCTGATTTGGCATTAGTATTACAAGAAATGAGTGTTATTCATATGTAAGCACATAACAGTCTTTAGGTCAGTAGAAATGATGATCAGCTCGTATTGAACTCAGAGATCAACCCCAACACACATCCATAAACTGCTCATATTAAACTATATTTAAACTGCTGACGTCATTGTTTCTAAAAACTGAAATAACATTGTCTTGTAAAATGTACTCTAATAATCTTTGTTTTATTTTTTACAGTGTATTGTATTTACAGTAAAAATTCAGACATTTGCATTATAGATCTTAAAGTAACAATACACCACTGTTAAAATTATACAGTAATGTATCATTACTGGTTTAATCATATTCAGTTGTGCTAAAAATGTAATCGACATCCTGACTGATGATGTCAAAGATGAACATTTCAAAGTTTAAAACATTTTAACACTATTCTCACTTGAGGTGATAAAGACACATAAAGCCTGTTACTGACAAACATGATGAAGATTGGTTAGTGTGAATGATGCCTCGATCCAAAAAGCTTTAATCATTTACATTAACTAACATTAACAAAGACTAATAAAATATATTGTTCATTGTAAGTTCATGTTAATCAATGCATTAATGTAACAAATCAAACCTTGTTGTAGTGTTCACGAGTTCATGTGCCCATATAATCTTAGCGTAAGTGGTAAACAGATTTGGCTTGCCGTCTGCTATAGAGGGGCTCGGAAAGAATATCCTCGAGCTCCGATTGCCCCCCATAACAGGCAAAAATAAGTACAAAAGGAGGAGGAGGGATGCCAAAAGAACTAACAACAGGAAGAGGTAAGATGCTGGTTTTATACCTTGGTATTAATTGGAAGATTAGATGGGCGTACTCCTCCCGAAATTACGTGTATTAACTTCACTTACAGACATTTCAACAAGAGACAGCAGCGACTGGGCAGAGGAACTGGATGAAGTCTGAAGAGGAGGTGGGAGAGGGAGGCTGGGAGGGAACATTGGAACCACAGGAGAACTTTTGCTGGACAGAACCAGCAGGGACAGGGAATCATCCTCTTCAAAACAGTTCTCTTTAAAAAAAAAAAAAAAAAAAAAATAGTCCAGCACTTGCTCATCCTCTGTGGCTCCACTCCATCCCCTCGAACTGTACGAGGACTCCCATGACGGCTCATGAGCAGGGACTTTCTGAGTGGTAATTTTTTTTTACTTTGTTCATTTAGACCCTGGACCCTGCAGTCGAAACATCGAGTACCACCCCAAAGTCCATAGTTCCTAGTTTGCAAATGCCATTTCAGGTGTGTGTGACATTTGAAACTATTTTTACATTGAAGACACTTGTTAGGCTTTTCACCAGTGTGAACTCTCATGTGAATCTTAAGATTTCCTTTCACTGTTAAATTCTTTCCACATTGAGGGCAGGTGAAACGTTTCTCTCAACTGTGAACTCTCATGATGTGCATCTTAAGGTTTCCTTTTGTCATGAAGCTTCTTTCACACTGAAGACACTTGTAAGGCTTCTCTCCAGTGTGAATTCTCATGTGAAACTCAAAGTTTGCTCTGTTTGTGAAAGTCTTTCCACAGTCATGGCACATGTAAGGCTTCTCTCTGATGTGAATTTTTGCATGATTCTTAAGGTGATCCCTGTCTGTGAAACTCGTTGCACACTTATGACATGTAATACAGTTCTCTCCTGAGTGAATCCTCATGTGATGATCAAAGCATTGTTTATATCTGAAACTCTCTCCACACTGATCACAAACAAACAGCTTCTCTCCAGTGTGAATTCTCATGTGAGTCTTAACACTTTTTTTTTGTGAGAAGCCCTTCCCACACTCTTTGCAGGAGTAAGGTTTCTCTCCAGTGTGATTCCTAATGTGGGCATCGAGGTCTCTATTCCATTTAAAACTCTCCCCACATAGATTGCAGGTGTGAAGCTTCTCTCTAGTGTGAATTCTCATGTGGACTTCGAGGTTTTTTTTTCCTCTGAATCTTCTTTCACACTGTTGGCAGGTGAAAGGACTCTCTCCAGTGGGAATGCTCGTCTCAACTTTAAGGTTTTCAGGTTCTGTTTTATGAGTTTGTGAGTTACTAAAATATTTTTCCCCGTTCATGATATCATGGCCTTTCTCGACATGAATTTTATCTTCCATTTCATTCAGTTCTTGACTCTCCTCTTTCAGCGCCATCAGGTCTAGGGTAAAAAGAAACAAAAATAAGTTAACACCAGTTTAATGGCACAAAGACATGAAAACATTAAAGGGGTCATGAACTGCATTGCTTTATTGTTTTATCATGTTTCCTGGGGTGCACTTATAATGTTAGTTTGCTTTTTACATCAAAAATTGTCATAATTTAGAAATAAAAGGCATTTTTCCTACCCTGATTTTAGCCCTCTGGTTTGAATGCTCTGTTTTAAGGGGCGTGTCTGCTGAGAGACTTCAGTGTAAACGGCCACCGCTGTGATTGGCTGACATCTTTGCAATATGAAATAGTTACTGTGGCGACCAGGGCGGGCGAGAACCGTGAGGGAACGGCGAGGCCGGTGGCGCGAGAGTTAATGAGCTTCACCTGGGAGGCGCACATAGACGTTGGAACAGGGGGGACGGGGGGGGCGACCGCCCCCCTGTTCCAACATTCTCCCAACATTCTTCCAATACAGAATCTGAATTAAAATGTGTTTGATTTAAGCCTACATTTCAAAATTTTGTGTCATAAAATTATATCGCGCATACAGCTCAACTAACGCGATCGTTATAAAGGTGTTTAAACAACAATACACTTCCACTTGCATGTATTTGACAATCGGAATATAAGATATTTCATGCCATAGCTAACACATATACATTCATAAATCAGTCAATTTTGTATTTTATTATGAGATATTTTATTCTAATGTAATCAGTGACCCAAGCACTGATGGACCAAAGAGCGCACATTTCGACATTTGCAGTAAAAACTTGAAATATAAATTCTCAGAAAATGCATTAAATACCAATATATTGAAACGTCTGTTTATATACTCCATTAATAAAGGAGTCCAGACATTGGAAAAATATCAGTCCACATGCATTTTATATTTAATATGAGGGAAATAGACATGCATGCATGCGTGACACAAAAAATCTTTAACTTTTAGGTAGCAAAATATTTTTTAGTAATTCTGTCAATTACACTAAGGTTATTACATTGTCTGCTATATATTTGCTTCTTATTTATTAAATACGGGCAATTGATTGATAAAACATTGATCAAAATTAAGATACAATTTATACAAAATTGAATATCTTTTAAAAAAGTTTTCTATAAAACAAAACTTAATGAAGTCGTCAAAATCATGTTTTACCAAAAACAGCTCCGTTGCTAGGAGGGCGCCAGCGCCTCTGCCTTTCAGCGCCTATGCCTTGCGAGTGGATGATAGCCCTGAAGACGCCTAGCAATGCTATACCTTTAGTGGTAGTATACCTTTAGTTAAGTTATACCTTAAGAGTCTTCGTAGCGCGCTAAGAGACAATGTTATCGGGAAACGCAGCCCAGGTATGATGCGTTTCATGCGTAATGGAGATTCCAAAGCGCTCTTCTTTGGTCAGAACCATGGAGAGCGATCGCGGATAGGTCTGTCCTATGCACCGAAACTTTTAACAATGCAACAAAATATTTAAAGAGCATCAAGCTATTAAAATCTATATTATGTATACGCACAGATAATATAACAGTAGGCTATATTAGTCAATATTTTTTATTAGGTTAAGCAGTGATTGGATAACGTTTTTTTTTTTTTTTAATTTAACATTTTTAATTTAAGGCCCACCCACAATTGGTCTGGCCCATCCAAAACTGGAATCCTGGCGCCGTGCCTGGGCCACACTGAGCTGTGCGTAACGCCCACAGACGTGAAGTGAACGAGACAGAGGCTGTCCTGTACTGTCTGAAATGGTTAACTCTGTGGTGATGCATGTGCAAAACAGATTTAACTAATCATAAAGTCAATCAGGATACATAACACAGCCTACTATAGGCCTACACTAACAAGTTAATAAGTTCTTTTGATTTAAGTAATGTTATTAAACAGTAACTAAGAAATTAACATTAACTAAGAATAATTAATGCTTTTATAAGTACTTTTCATTGTCAGTTTGGTAATAATGAATTAACATGTTAACTAATGAAGCCCTGTGTCTCAAAGTTTTACTGAACAATAACAAATAATCAGAACATTTCTGATCATTAGGGCATGTTGTAGTCCAGATTAAAATATAAAAATGTTTAAGTTTGAAAATAAATAGCCTATTAAGTCTTTAAGTATTAAGTATTTGGTGCTGTGATGAACAACACTGAGATTACAAAAAACTGAATGGCTGTTTGAAGCATTTCAGTTGCTTTGTTTGCGGGGTTTCCGGGGTAACCGCTGCATTTCTGCTGTTCCATCAGCGCCCTCTGCTGTCAGAGAGTGAACGTGCACTTTCATTCAGCGCGTCTCCTTTCCGCCATGTGCTTCTCGTGCACATTGGGCTTGTTTACATCAGAGCGCGTGTCCCTTTGACACAGAATACAGCGGTGTTGTGCATTTTATACGGTTGATGGGGAAAGTATTCTTAAATGCATTATAAAAATGTTAATAATTGGTAATAAATTATTATTTACGGTATTTTGAAATGCCCACGATAACAATATCATGCATATTCATTATCGCGATATATTGCATTACCGACTATCGGCACAAGTCTAAAACATACAGCAAGTTCTTCCACAGACTGGATAAAATATTTATTAAATTCATTGGCAAATTCAGTGCTATCATACTAAGTCTTCCATTTATGTTCAGCTCCAACACTGGTTTTCTTTGTGTGCCTTCTCGTTTAGAAAGTTTGTTAATGCACTTCCAAAGGCACAAGCTATTTCCTCCTGACTCTGTAAACAATTGCTCAAAATATACAGTTTTCACTTTCCTCATTTCACTAACTGCTTTATTTCTTAAAGGTGCTCTAAGCGATGTCACGCACTTTTAGGCCAAAACATTTTTTGTCACATACAGCAAACATCTCCTCACTATCCGCTAGCTGCTTGTCCCCTGAACACACTGTAAAAAAAAAAAAAGCAGTCTCTGTAGTCGCCACAAGCTCCGAAAATGGCAACAAAAACTACCTGGTGCAGCCTGGACCACGAAACGTAATAAACATGCTCCAGCCAATAACCGACAAGAATGATTTTAATTGTGCGTTCATGACTGTTTCAGGAAGCACGGAGGGAGGAGGGGGAGGAGGAGGAGGAGGGAGGGTCTAGCTAGCCTCTGTTTTGTTTGACAACACTTCAAACATCAACAGGAAGTTACTCTACCCAGGATCACTTAGAGCACCTTTAATGATTTAAAACTTAGGATATCTGTCTGTGTTTTTGTTAGCAAAGACTTTTTCAAAGCAAGATCTCTCTTTTTCATTAGTTGATGGATCTCTGAATTTAGCAATGGTAGGGATGCACTGTTTTGTCTACATTTTAATGGTGGTGTATACTTTAGAATATATTTTTCCAATGGTTCTCATCATAGTTTCACAGTTTTTATCCAGCTCATCAATTTGTAATACATCATTCCAATTAATATTTTTGTCATTTTCAAATTTTGGAATTTTACTCTTAGGAATACCTACAACTCCTGGTTTAAAAGTTTGACGAAATTTACTCTGCAAACATTTCTTTGTTAATTTTCTAACAACCAGGATCATGTTATGATTGGACAAACCTGTCAGAAGATTATATATTTTTATTACCCTTTCAGGTTTATTTGTAAATGCCAAATCAATAAGAGTTTTACTTGTTTTTGTTATCCTCATTGGACCTTTTCATTAACTGGTTGAATTTATGTTTAGCTGTAATCAATTTCAGTTTCTGCTTACTACGTTTGTCTGCCCAATTTATGTTAAAATCTCCAAATAAAATAGTTTCAGTATGACAATTTAAAAACTTCAACAATTCCTCTAAATTATAATAAAAAGAAGAATCATGTGAATGTGGATTATACAAAATCACAACATTAAAACTCCCTTTTGGGGACATTATAACATTTAACACCAAACATTCTAATCCAGCAATATCTAGTTTCACTTCAGCACATTTAAAAGTATCCTTAATATAAATCATGACTCCCCCTCCTCTTCGTGATGGTCTATCCTTTCTGTAACGGCTATAACCAGGAACATCAATCATACATGATGGTGTACTGGTGGACAACCAAGTTTCACTCAATGCTAAAAAGTTCAAGTTTGAGTTCATAAGCAGATGCTCAACTTGCTCCATCTTTGATATGATACTTCGGATATTTTTTTGCCCCCCTAAAATACCCTTTGGTTTGAGTTTTGAATCCCAAATCACTCTGGCATGGTTTACAGTCTGAAATAATTTAACCTTTTTCTGTTTCTGTGCAGCATGGTTGATGGCTCCTTTTGTCTTTGAGCTTTCAGACAACACATTATTTTGTTCACAGATAAGGGATGGTTTAGACTCACCAAAACTCTCTGAATCAAGGACAGGACTAATACAGAGCCCTGATGTTTCAAGCATGGACACATCCTGTAAGATATCCAAGGGTAGTTTGGCCAAACACCCAACATCTCCCAGCTTACACCCTGACAGTCCACTGATCTCTGCACCACAGTTTACACTGCAGCCTGGATTACACTCAGTCGATCCACTTACTGGTTCAGCTGTATGTTGGTTTGTTGATGGTCCTGGATTCATCTGTCTGTCACCGCTGAGCAGGAGAAGAATCAGTAGAACCTTTGGACCATACCATTTGCTTCTCTTGACATGCTGATGACTTTCTTTTCCTTGATGATGATCGTTTTGCCAGCAGTTAGAATAAATAATGTGGTATCCTTGGCTAAAGAAGTTCAGTTTTGGTCCATCAACCATGGGCATGAGTTTGACAAATGTAGTCTGTGTTTCATTTCCAGTAGCACTGACAACAATACCACATGGACTTATCAGGAACCACAAACAAAGCAGTCATATGCAACAAGTCTCTTTATTCCTCTTTCCAACGTTTAAAGTCCATCCTTGGTCGAAGATTTCTTTAGTGTTGATAAGAAATTGTTGAAAAATTCCAAATGAGATCAAAAATACCTGTAAAAAAAGGTTAAACAAAGGGGCAAGTGTGGAGCCTAACAAACCACCCCTGCACTCGGCGGCCATCTTGAATCTAAAAATGTTATGTGCTTTGTAGGGATGGGCGATTCTCAAATAGAAGTATCGATATTATTGCAATATTTACTTAAATACGAACGGCTACATCTTCTTCCGCTGCATCTCCGTTTGTCGAGACAGTGTTCGCTCACGCTCACTCTGTCAAAGACAAGCAAGCACGCACAGCACAGAATTTTAAAGGGGGTCGAGTGTGTGCCTGTGTGGCTGCAGTCATGACTGAAAGAAAAAGAAGCATAATCTGGAGTTATTACACTCCAGTTAACAATGATGAAGCGTCGTGTGACGTTTGTCAATAAACAATATGCCACTGTGGCAATACCACAAATATGATAAAGCATCTAAAAGTAAAACATCCTAAAGAGCACGACGAAGTACAGCTGAGGCGAGCAGAGGAGGTAACAGAGACAAGACCCCCATCTTCTGGCTTGAGGCAGAGTTATTTAGCAGAATCCTTTCAGAGAGGCCGACATTATCCAGGTACCAGCCAAGTGCAAGTGGCGATTAGGTTATTTGAATACAAAAAGTCGAGTCACATTTATTTATAAACTTTATACAATACAAATTATTTCAGATATGAAGATATTACAGTAGCCTAATTCATGGTGAGCAGAATATTACACTGCATATGAGTGTAAAGATTTAAAACTAAAAGTAAAAGGTAAAGTTGGTTTTATATTCGCACATTCGGACTTCTGATAAATGCAGACTTTCCAATAAATGTGCAATAAATTAATGTTAGCGAATTTTAAGCAGCGACATGATATTGACAACCAACGATTGTCAACTTACAACATTTTTCACAGTCAATCAAAATAGGCAAGTATTGTTTTAATGACATATTTACTTGAATGTCCACTGAATGTCCAATATAGTGTGATTAACAAGGCTATTGAATACGGATGTCCGAATGTGCGAATATAAAACCAACTTTACCCAAGTAGATTTAAACTGGACATTTTAGTTTAATCTAGGATTTTGATTAAAATATTTTATACTTTTTTAGCCTATATCTTATTTTTGTTTCCTAGTATCTGGTGGATATTCTTGATTCAATAATTTATTTATTATTTATATAATTTAAAACTTGTTTATTAAATAAATTACATAATTTAATTGTCAAGTAATAGCTGGGAGAGATTTACTATTGTTATAAATTCTGTAAACTGTCTGTAACACAGCTTTAAGGACTTATACATTATAATACTTTATACATTTTATATTTGTGATAAAGTACACATTTCCCGCTGGGCACGCGCACACACACATACACACCTGAATACATACCCTATTCACTCTCCATTTCCCTCTCCTTACCTGCCGTTTCTGCCGTCGGTAAAGCGGGTGCACACGCCGGGCCGATGGCTCACGGACATTCCTCCACAACACATTTCCCTTCAGCCCAGTCTCATGCCCGATCATTTTACACACACACACATTTTCCGTGTCTTGTGTTTCGTCTTCGTTCAATAGAGTGCCTCAGGGATGACACATTTTTGTAGGCAAAACCCGGAAGCGAGTTAGCATTTTAGGACTTCCGGTTCCATCGCCCTAAAGTCTATGGGCTTTTTGAATGGGTTTTTGCTAAATCGCCTGAAATAAGGTCTGTGGTTAACAAAGCCTCTAAATATTTTCACGTTTTGATCTATGACATAAAACACACCAGTTATTACCCGCTTGTGATTTTTTTAAACCTTTACTGTGTCTTCAAAACGGCGGTTGCTAACAAAGTGCTAAAATGGACTACTTCCTTTGGCGGGGACTTTAGACGTCGTCATGATAAACAGGACATTTGGACAGCATTTCTCATGAAAAAGTGGAAAAGTATTCATAACAGCACATAATCATAATCAGTGAGCATGTTTTTAAATAAAGTTGTTTTTTAAATACAGTTTGAGGACGCTTGGTGGTGACGACGTTGATCCGCGACCATGGTGTGCTGTAGTCCGTTTATAGCCTACTGTTAGCCTTTTATATCTGACAACTTTATTTAGGCTTCAAAATCTATAAATGTTGTGTTAACTTGTAAAGATTATCTTGATAGACAAAACGTGTAAGTGTCATAACCCTTTGTTAAACACAGAGCTTATTTTTTGCGATTTTCCAAAAGTCTATGGGAAAAATGCATAGGCTTTCAACCGAGGGAACCCGTGTGCTGCTAACTTCCGGGTTGGCCTACAAAAACACGTCATCCCTGGGGCACTCTATTGTTTGTTTGTCTGGGTTTAGTCGATCTTTCAGTGGGTAAACGCTGCGTCAGCCAAACAGAGAACACGGAGGGTGCCTGCTTATGACGTAACGGTTGGTCGCGCCGGCGCAGCACAACCGGAAGCCGGTTAAACCATTGTCTTGTGTGTGGGGGGGGAGATTATGTGTAAAATATGTGTTGAAAGTTTTTGTGTTTTTGAAAGTTTACGTGTTTCTGTGTTATTGAGGACGATGAATATATGTATTTGAATTACCTGTGAAAATTATTGTTTAAGGTTGATTTAATGAGTGTTGTGAAGGGTTTAAAATGTCAAATGTATATTACTTACCTCTTAATGAATTATGCCAAAAAAAGGGGTGGAGTCTGGCATATAAAAAGAGAGGCTAGACTCACATTCAGGGCTTGTTAACCAAGTCGGAGAGAGTGTTATTGTGGAACCTCGAGCAAAACCCCAAAACCGTTGTATATTGTGGATACAGTTTTTATTTTCTTGTTTTATTGTTTTGATACTTTTGGGTTTTTGTGTGCACCTGCACATATACTTCACTGTGGACTGCCTTATTTACTGGCACTGTAAATAAAGTATACCCTGCACGTAAGTGCTGTGCGAGTAAGCCATAATTTTTTTTTTCCTTCCTATAACAACTGTTACTTTTCCCCTCCCCAAAGCGAGTAGTGGCGCTTGCTTCACTACAATATTTCATAGATGACTCTCAGAGAGCATCGGCAATTACAAGAAGCATAGGAGAGATGATTGTGAGGGACCTCCAGCCAATCTCAGTGGTAGAAGACAGAGGATTTATTGCACTTGTCAAGACTCTTGATCCACGCTACTAAATCCCTAGGTGATGGAGAGTACAATAAACAACATGTATGAAGACCCACAGAGGCATATCTAACTGTGTCCTGTCATTTTATTAACAACTGGCAAATGCAGGAATTTGAGTTAGAAACCAGCCATTTCAGTGCACAGCATACAGCTGACAATATTAGTGCAGAGCTGAAAAGAATAGCTGAAGAATGGGGCATAACTCAAAAGGTGCTTGCCATTGTCCCAGATAATGGTGCGAATATGGTTTCTGCAGTGCGTAAGGCTGGGTTGAAGCATTACCCATGTTTTGCCCATACATTAAACTTGGTGGTCAAAGATGCAATAAAAGCATATCCTGAGATCTTTCACCTGCTGGAAAAATGCAGAAGCATTATATCATTTTTCCACCACAGCACAAAAGCCACAGAGACGCTTCAACAGATCCAAAAGCAGCTGAGGGTGACAGAACATAAACTTATAATTTCCGTTGAAACCAGGTGTAATTCAGCTTTCTATATGTTGGAGAGGCTACATGAACAAAAGGAAGCAGTTACAACAGCCCTCTGTCTACTTTGAAAGCGTGACCTGTGCTTTACAAATGAAGAGCGACTGTTATCCCCCTGACCATAGAGGCCTTGAAACCTTTTGAGGAGGCAACATGTGAAGTGTCAGCGGAAAAACACATTTCTATTTCAAAGGTCATTCTCCTAATATCACTGCTTCTTAGAGCAACTGCTGCCAGTGAGCGTCAAGGTTGCTCTTTTGCCGCAGAACTGCACAGAAATGTCAGCGCATATTCCGTGGGGTTGAAACCATACACAGCCTCGCTGCCAGCACCTTTCTTGACATGAGGTTTAAGCGCCTGGCATTTCGTGACAAAGATCATGTAGAAGCAGTGAAAAAGCGACTCCTATCTGAAATGCAAGATGTCAACTTGGCCACATCTGAGTTAGCTGCTGCACCACTAGAAGCTACCTCAACATCTGTCCTAAGGTTTGTGTCAGTACCTACAGCAAGCTGTGCCTCATCAGTGACTCCTCAAATGACCCCACGTACTGCATCTAAAGAAGGCATATGGGAGGATTTTGACATCCAGGTTATATCAGCACAACAACAACAATCGGGAAGCAGTGATTCTATAGTTGAAATGCGTCGCTATGCTGAGGAGAAAGTAGTTCCCCGAAACCAAGACCCACTAGTTTGGTGGAGAAATCATGAGCAAACCTTCCCAACTCTCAGCAAACTAGCAAAAAAATATCTTGGGATCACTGCATCATCTGTTCCATCTGAGAGAATTTTCTCAAAGGCAGGGGAGTTGATCAGTCAAAGAAGAAACAGACTAAAGGGGCTCGCACACCGGATTGAACGCATTGTTTTCTATTGTTTCGAATGTCGCCGCCAGTGTGCGTACACTCACAGAAAACAATGCATTCGAATTTTAAAGACGTGGCGTGGTGCTGCGCGGCGCTGAGCTTCGCGTCCGGTGTGCGAGCCCCTTTAAGGGGGCTCCTTAAAATTTAAATTTAAATTTGTTAAATTTGTTTTATTGTTTTATAATGTTTTCTGGGGTGCACTCATATGATAGTTTGCTTTTTACATCAAAAATTGTCATAATTTAGAAATAAAAGGCATTTTTCCTACCCTGACTTTAGCCCTCTGATTTGAACGCTCTGTTTTAAGGGGCGTGTCTGCTGAGAGACTTCAGTGTAAACGCCCACTGCTGTGATTGGCTGACATCTTTGCAATATGAAATAGTTACTAAGTATTATTCTCTCAGAAACTTTTAGCACGTTTTTAATATTACAGCTCTCAAGGTTAACTTATCATGAAAAGTGCTGCATTACATTTAGATCTATGGCATTATATTTAGATCGTGACATGAAAGGTTGCAGTGATGAAGATTGTAGTCGATCACAGACATGGAGTTTTGACACGAGTCCAGAACTCAGTCACTGATAAACTGTGGGGTTTTAGTGAGCATCAGCTGAAGGGAAATTAAAGGTTGATTACTGTACATCTTCATGACTGTGACCAGTGTGCACAAGCTTGACAAATGATGAAATAAGATGATTATTAAAAAGAAAAGCTGAACATTAGTTCACAAATAATATATATTGTTTAAATTGTTACTGCCTTTAGTTATTATTTTGGAATAAATGTAAAAATGCGTAAAAACACTAACTTGAAATTAATACTTGGTTTTACAGTTTTTTTCAGTTGCTAACAAGCATTGTTCAATACCGAAACCACATTTTCAAAACTCTTCACACAGTCTGCATTACCAGCATGAATGTTGGCCAAACAGTTAATCTCACCTACAAAACTCACTCAGACCAACATAACACTGGCAACAATTCTCTTTCAGAAAACACACATTTCATTCACAACACACTGACCTAAAAAACACTAACAACAGGAAGCATTACATAATTGATGAACTTTTCTTTTTTAAAGTTTCCACATAAATCAGTTCTTCATATAGAATACTGTAACACAATTTCACTTTATTGAAAGCATTTGTAACACGAATGAATCAGAAATTAATCAAATTTTTTTTTTTATATGAATATAGTACTTGAAAATTATAACCAAAAGGTGAAAAAAGAGGGAAAAAACTCCAGGGCTGCAATGATAATAAAAAAAGCATGAATAAAATACATTCTACACATTACTGTAACAGCATGTGTAGTTGTTCATTATAGTGAATTACAGTGATGGTTCTAGTCTGCTCTCTCTCTCTTGCATTGGAGTGGGTGGAATTTCAGCTAAAATTGCAATTAGCTTGTAATGATTATTTTTTAAATTTTTGGCTATAAAATTGAGAATATTTTAAAATAATTACTGCATAAATGCTTGGAATTTGCCATCATTCTGTTTTGAATGTGTTTTTAATCATTTTGAATGCAGTGTGTTAACATTAGAAAAATGTGCTGAAAATACATAGTATTTTGCATGTTGTGGAGTATGAATGGGAAAGGAGTTCCTGAATTTTGAAAAGTGTGGTCACTGAATGCATTTTGTCTGAAAGCAATGAAAAATGGTTCACAGTTTGGACTGCATTGACTTCTGTTTCGCTGACTGTGTGAAGAGTTTTGAAAATGTGGTTTCGGTATTGAACAATGCTTGTTAGCAACTGAAAAAAACTGTAATAAATAGAACATTACATAGTATAAAAATACAAAATAGAATTGTATTTGGACTCTCTTTTTATGTAATGTTTATTTAACCAGGAAAATGAAGTGTAACAGACATAAATTTACATTTGATACATTTATAGATTTATTTTTTTGAGATGCATAATTCTTTTTGCTACTTTTAGATGAATGACTTTTGTTACACAGTTAAAGTTTATTGATTTGATATTTTGAATGTTAGTGTTATAAATCCACACTGTAGCAGATTCCAAGAGATCAAGAGCTCAAGACTTTCCATTCCAACTTATTGCAAGTGTAGTTGTGAACTTGTGCAGCATAAGTAAAGACAAACATCAGAGTTAATGAGACTTAGGGAAGTTAGTGAGGGAAGGGCAAAAAATAGGGAATAGGAATAAAAGTCAATAAAAGTTGGAATAATTAGTGGTCTAAGGTGCTGGAAACCGACTGTATTTGTACTGTTTTGACATTTATTTATGTTTCTCACTAATAGCAATTTATAAATGTGCAGGAATGAGAGATTAAGTAATACTAATGTTGTCCACCAGAAGGAGACACAGGATAAGAGATCACTTATTCTCATATAGATCAAAATCTGTGTAAATGGTTCAACTTCAATAGATTGACTTGTAGAAATCTGTGATCTCCTAAATATCCTACTTCATGATCATCATGAATGATTGGACATCGCATCACTAACATTTTTCCACTGTAGTTTTCAGACGGTCCATATGGGATCCAGCGAATAAAACCAACTTTACCGCCCAATAAATGTGTCATGTTGTACTGTATGTTAATTTTGTGGCAAAAACCTTGACAATAATTGATTGTTTTTATCATATTGTTTACTATATTTATTTGCTTGGTCAGTGTCGTTGTGGGTTTTGTTTCTTTTGCAGTTGTAGGCTGTAAGGACCTTATGAAATAACTGAAATAACTTTGGTGAAGTGATATGAACTGTAATGTGGTCAAGACCTGCTAGAACTACTTCAGTCGTGTGTTTCCCTGAAAATAATCGCACATGTTAGAACATTCGTCAACCAATCAGATTCAAGCATTCAACAGCTCCATCTATAAAAGTTCATAAATCTTCAGTGCTGCAGAAGTTGTCTAGAGTTTAGTGGTCAGTATTTTGATGTGTTTTCTAAACTGTCACAATGTAAAATTCCTTCATTCAAACAAATTCAGTGTTTTCACACATAAAGAAGGAATTTAAATATTTAAATATTTGTTTTTAAATAAGTGACTTAAAAGAATTTAAGATATTTGATGTATGGTTAACATAGAGTCGTACATTTTTAATTTTACTGTCAGATGGACGATTAAGACTCCAATCACTGAGTATCTGAAGTTAGTGCAGGTTCTCTAGTAAAGAGCAGATGTAATGTGTAGCAGCGGCTCCACCATAACAAGAACAGCAATGTACAGTGAGACATTTAAGATTATTTTCAAGTCATTACTATTACAAATAATTGGAATAGAATTTAAAAAATGTATTGATATTATTATTTTGTGTGTGAGTGGATTCTGACTAAATGAAACTCCTCTGATTGGCCATTGAGTTCAAGAGATCAAAACATTTTCTGTGATCAAACATTAATTGTCGGACCCCTGCAGTACCGCTGTGGACCCCCGGTTGAAGACCCTTGGTTTAAAGTTAATAAATACATAAATATTAATTTAATTCAATCTTAACCTTTTTTATTAGTGTGAATTTGACCATGAAACTTGGAAAAGAATTTTACATTGTTAAATTATATCGGAATTGAAAGTTGTTTGATGTTTTTTGATAGTTAAGATAACTATTTATTATGCTGTTTGATTTTCATCTCTCTACAGGTTGTATAATTGTGGCATGTACCCAAGGGCGTAGATTTGGTTTCAACATTGGGGGGGTTGAGCATTGGTATGTTGCCTTTTAAAATGTTTTTTTAAATAAAAAAAAAATCTTTTTTATGTGTAGCGTTATTGGATAATTTATTTCTTCTATCTATCTATCTATCTATCTATCTATCTATCTATCTATCTATCTATCTATCTATCTATCTATCTATCTATCATGACTTTATGGAATTTATCTATAACCAGTCATCAAATTCTAACATAACGGAGTGATTCTAAAAAGAAAGAAATTATGTTAAATATTGAAACCGCCAGTAGGTGGCAGCGATTCAACGTTTTAATGAGTGAGCTACTTAAAGGGATAGTTCACCCAAAAATGAAAATTTGATGTTTATCTGCTTACCCCCAGAGCATCCAAGATGTAGGTGTCTTTGTTTCTTCAGTAGAACACAAATTATGATTTTTAACTCCAACCGTTGCTGTCTGTCAGTCAAATAATGCTAGTGGATGGGAACTTCTACAATAACAGTAAATAAAACTAGCTTAGACAAGTCCAAATTAAACCCTGCGACTTAAACCCTAACTGCATTCATCACTCGATTCCTTTGGTCTGATCGCGCTCTGACAGCGGCAGTGATGTCTCGCGCATATACTTCAATGAGAGCGAGACATCACTGCTGTTGTCAGAGCGCGATCAGACCAAACGAATCGAGTGATGAATGCTGTTGGACATAGTGGTGTATTAGAGGTAAAAAATGATGTAAATACTGTTCGGTTTCTCACACAAACCGATCGTTTCGTGTCTTAAGACATCAGTGTGTCGTCACGAGCCACAGGGTTTAATTTGGATTTGTCTGTCGTGTTTTATTTACTCTTATAGTCCAAGTTCCCGCTGATTTGCATTATACCACTGACAGACGGCAGCGGTTGGAGTTAAAAATCATCATTTGTGTTCTACTGAAGAAACAAAGACACCTACATCTTGGATGCGCTGGGGGTAAGCAGATAAACATCAAATTTTCATTTTTGGGTGAACTATCCCTTTAAATCGTTCATTCAAGCCAATTCGTTAAAATGTCAGATTAATTAAGGAAGAAAACAAACACCGATGTGAATACTTTTGTCATTGATAACTATTGAAAAATGAAGTAACAAAACAGACAGCTGTTTTGGTAACTGGTTACAGTTACACTGATAGTTATGGCTAAATTGCAATGGATTAGATAGCTAAAATATATGTGGAGTGTACCTAGCTATTACAATGTTTTCATACCTCCTTCTCAGTACATGCTTTATTCTTTTTAACATCCCTCTTTGAACAGAAGTTTAATATAGTCAGTTGGGCAACAGTTCTCTTCATTTTCTGGTGCTACCCGTGCTCTCCATTCAAACATTAGAGCTCCACTCGCGTTGTTTTGGTGAAAGTGCGACGCGCATTGGTTGGACGTGTCCAATCGGTTCAATGGAAGGGGGGTACTTTTTTGACTAATTTATTATGACAAACTCATATTCGATTAAAAACAAAATTATTGTTACAAAATAAATGAATTATACATATGTTAGTATAGATCTACTGTGATTTTCATGTTGAAATATTGGGGGGGTTGTAACTGATGGATTTGAATATTGGGGGGGTTACCTCCCCCCCATCCCCCCCGCAAACTACGCCCCTGCATGTACCCATTGTACCCATGTCATTATACACATTTGTGTCCTGATATGTCACAAAAGGCACACACACACACACACACACACACACACACACACACACACACACATTCATGTTTTGTGCTCTGTGACATTTCAGATCAATGATTTAACACATTAATTTGTGCTTTAAGTTTGTACTTTCTCCTTAATAATGGATTCACTGCTAAACTGATCTGATCTGAACTGAGAGAGTGAAGAGTGTGTCATTGTTCTCTACAGGTTGAGAGATTGTGGAGTCACAGATGAAGGTTGTGCTGCTCTAACTTCAGCTCTGAGATCAAACCCCTCACACCTGAGACAACTGAGTCTGTCTGGGAATAAAATAGGAGATTCAGGACGTGAACTGCTCACTGCTCTAAAGAATTCTCCACATTATAAACTAAAAACACTGTTGTAAGTAATAATTTCAAATAAATAATCACATTTTCATATAGCTGAACATTTATATATTTATATGCATATTTGGTTCCACTTTATATTAGGTATCTTTAACAACTAGTACTAACATTTAAATTAATCATTTAGTTCAATGCAATGTTTTTACATTGTACTTACAATTAAAAAAATACCTACATTTAATTACATCTGTAAATAATTTCTGTAATTACATTTATAATTACACTGTTGACCGTTCCCTTATGCCTTAACCCACCCTTAAACCTACCCATACCTTACCCATATTCAACCTCAATAGCAGCAAAAGTGTTTTCAACACAATATGAACACAATAAGTACATTGCATTTGATAAACAGAGAGATTTGGTTTGTCTATAATTTATCTGTATTAAAATAGTTAAGGCATGTTTCAGACTTTTATTATTTCAAATGAATGTCTGGTTTTACATAATTGACTGTTTTATTTTTGGATTTACAGGTTATGAGGAAATTCCCATTTCCATTCAAATATCCGCTCTGAGTCCGGCTCCACACACTCTCCTCACGGACACTCTCTTCTTTCTCCACTGTAACTTGAGAAATTCACCACAGTGTTTATAAACTCCTCTGATCTGAATCACGCAGCAGAAACCACAGGGTCCTGAAGCAGAGAGCTCAGAGAGCTGACAGAGAGACACCGTTTGTGTTTCTTGTTATACATACTGAATACAGACTGATAGATTAATAATTATAGCTTTTTAAAAACATTATAAACGTTAATGATGACAGTACAGTAGTTGAGTTATACACTAACTCTGTTAACTTGTATGTATATATTAAATACTGTATAACTATATAAATAACATGCACTGTAACAAATTTCTGTAGTTTTCACACCATTATTACTGTAAAATAAATAAACCCTTACTGTAGAACTTGTAAACAGCATGTTGCTGTAAATTTGCAAAGCATCATGGTTACATTTTAATGGTGGGTAAATTCTAGAGTAAATATATTTTTTACTGTGAATCATACAGAAATTTTGAGCAGGACTTTTTTCAGCAGCAGAAACTGAGGAGATTCCACAATTTCTTTAGGATTTGACTTCAACAAGGTAACTTTGCTCATATTTTGCAATGTTAGGTTAATTTACCAAGGTTTCTTCATGTAAATTTACCTGTGTTTGGAGTGCGCCAGGAGAGAGATGCAGAGAGCGGCACTAGTAAGCCATATCATTACAAACATAACTATTTGCTCATATAGTTTGGATAGATTTTTTTTTTTTGATAATGTCAACAGTTTGGTGGAGTAACATTGCTGGATAAAAGTAAACTGGAACTGTATCCATGCACATGCTTGTGTGTTAGCAAAGTGCATTAGCTGTTTCTTGTTGTTTCTCTAGCTATGGCATGATGAATCAAATACTGAAGCAGGCTGAAGTAAAATACAGCAACATGCAGGATAAGTATTTTAAACAGCACAACATTTTTCAAAGGATCATGTTTTTCTGAGCTTCTTTGCCAGGCAAAATACAGCAGCTACATAGAATAGATGCTAGCCTTTTAAGTGAATAATGAGCTTCACCTGCGAGGCGCACCGGCCTTGAGTCTCTCATGGAGGAGCTCTGGAAGCATAAAAGGAGGAGCGACGACAGTGAAGGACGAGAGAGGACCAGGCCTGGATATTATTTGATGTTTGGTTATGTTCGTGTGGCCGGAAGACGTCCATGAGGGTCTGCCGGCCTTACTTTTGTTTATTCTTTGTTTATTTTGGTATTAAAGTTTTGTTGAACATTCGCCGGTTCCCGCCTCCTTCTTCCCATACTTACGAACTGTGTTACAATGGTGAATGGTTCAATGAGTTTTGTTCGGGAACTTGATTGATACAAAATCGATATGATGAACTATGTACATCGTTGTGTTGTGGCCAATCGATGTTTTGTCATGACAGCAAGATCATATGTTCTCAAGGCCACAAGTTTAGTGTAAAAAATCTACATGACCATATAGTAACATGCTTTTCATTTGTTTCTATAGTAACTGTCATTAGTTA